>NC_083580.1:21583096-21670596 GCF_027579695.1 Neoarius graeffei | reverse complement strand
TATGCTGGTTGCTATGTTGGTTGCTATGCTGTATTGCTAGAACAACTGTTTTAGAATGTGCTGTGATGGAGGAGCATCCATCAATTACATGCAAGCAAGGGGACTGGACAAGGATTGAGGGTTGTTCACTTTTTTTTTTTTTTTAAATATATTGCTTTCTCTTTTAACTTTTCACCTTTGCATTTACTGAAACTGTCATGGTACAAGGTTCATTGTAAGACTGCATCGTATAGGTATCTTGTTAAAAATGAAAATGCAGTGCTTTTTGCTAAAGGGGCCAAACATCTCCATGGTCCTTGATTTAATCCTGAATTTGGATTACTGACTATAAGGAGAGTCACATATTCTCTCCATGTTTACTTTGGTTTCTGCTGGGTTCTCTGGTTTCCTCCCACCTTCCCAAAACATATGTGGATGGATTGGCCCTGCTAAATTGCCCCTTGGTGTGAATGAGTGTGTGAATATGCATGTGCATGGTGGCCGGTAATGGACTGGTGTCCCGTGCAGGGTGTATTCCCACCTCGTGTCCAGTGTACCTGGGATGGGCTCCGTTTCCACCATGACGCTGACCATTCCCATGATTATGGTCACTAAATATGAATGAACAGTGTTTGGATTTTTGTTTGAGTGTTGGACGACTTCTTTAGTGTTGTGCCTGATGGCAGGTCCGCTTTAGCCATTAAAGTTTCTCGGGAAGGATTACGGTAGTGGTTTCCTGTTGACTTCTTCTATTGGATTATTATTATTATAGAGATTTTCTCCTCTCAACCATTCACACATATGGACAATTTAGAGTAGCCAGTTAACCTAACCGCATGTCTTTGGACTGTGGGGGAAACTGGAGCCCCCGGAGGAAACCCATGTAGACACGGGGAGAACATGCAAACCCCACACAGAAAGACCCTGTCGGCTACTGAGCTGGAACCCAGAACCTTCTTGCTGTGAGGCGACAGTGCTAACCACTACACCACTGTGCCGCCCAGTGTTGGACAACCAATACAAAAGCAAAAATACTGTAACTGGAAAATATTCCACTTTATCCAGAATCTCAAGCTTCTCACTTAGCTTAACCCAAATAGATCCATGACAGAGATGTTATTCATACCGTATTACAATGTCCTGACCATCATATATGGCTATCACAGTAATCATCCTTTTTTTTTTTTTTTTTTTTACAAAAAGTGCTTCCCAGAACTACATTTTGGAGGTTTTCATTTGAACTTGCTCGCTTCCTCTCCAACCTTGCTTCTTGTGTGCTGATTGGTGGATGTTGGCTCGTGTTGATAGTTTACACAGGGTTTTGTCCATTGAAATGCCTTAAGTATTTAACAATCATAATTTATTACTAACTGTAGATATTGTGGGTACATATTTAATTTTGTATAGGTTGTCATTTTTTGTGACTCGAACCATATTTTATTTATTTAGAGAAAACACAAAAATGGAGTAAGACTCTTACCTCATGTTTGAGTTGGTTTTGCAGGAATGCTTTTCGCATGCGGGTGGTTGTGTTTGTGCGTGTTTCTTCCTTGGTGCTGTGACCTCACTGACATTCCGCTTGCTGATTGACCATATGCGGTGGCGGAGTGCGAGTGCTCTGGGTTTTGATTCACTGTCCTGTTTGCACTCTTAGTTTTCTCGGGGCCACCCTCTCACTGGCATATTTCCTACCACTCTGGCAATCTCCATTATATTTCTCTCTCTCTCTCTCTCTCTCTCTCTCTCTCTCTCTCTCTCTCTCTGTCTTTCAATCATGTTTTGTTTGTTCTCACTCTGACTGTCTCTTCCACAGAGCCCCTAAAGTCCTGACAGGTGATTGATTTTTTTTTCCTAATCACCGGCACAGTATAATAACTTTTAATGACTTTAGGGACTCCATATATTTATCTTGTGTGCACAAGATTAAAAAAACAAACAAACACTTTTCCAGATTTTAGGGGCTCCATACTCTTTCTATTCTTGCTATTCATCACTTTCTCTTGATCTTTCTCCTCTTCTCTTTATTTTTGTTCTTTCTGCTTCACATTCTTGCACTATCCTCACCTGTCAATGCTTTTCCTTTTTCCAACTATAGCAACTTTCTTAAAAGCATTCTGACAACCCCTATCTCTCTTTTTCTCTTTGTCTGCCAGAGGACATCAGCATTCTGTAGTGCAGGGTCAGGATTAACATTAAAAGCACAAATGATTTTTAAAACTGCATGTTTTACTCAGGTTTGAATATATTACACAACAGAAGTAGAAATGTACGATTAAAATAAAAAGCACAGATATTCTACTACTAATATTTCAGAGGATTTTTTTTTATTATTTTTATTTTTATTTTTTGCTGCTGCTTGCATTGAATAAGAAAAAAATTCCAGAAGGTGCCAGTGACAGGGGTGCCACATGCTGTCCAGCTGTGGGTGTTTTTTTTTTTAACTAGAGGATTTTCTAGCAGAAAAAAATAGAATTAGAATATTTATCATTCATATTAAAGCAATAGCGCCTCCTGCTGAAGAGACTGCTGTTAGATGTCTGGTCAAGTAAAAAGCTCTGCGTGAAATTATCTTTTGGTGGAATTTTTGTACCTTATTTATTACTACTAATAATAATGATTTTAAAAAGTTGCATCGCTAAACCCAAACTGTTTTGTTTGTTGGTTGTTTTTTTTTTCTTTGAAAGCTTGTACATTATCCTTTTTGTATGTGCTCTTTTGATAATAAAACTTGAAAACTTCAAAAAAAAAAAGTCTTCTTTCACTAATTATATACCGTGGGATTTTTACAAAAATTAAAACTGGAAATAAACAGAAGGTCTTAGACTTTTGACTTTGAAATATTTAAACAAATGAAGCATATGTTCATTATCTTCAATATTTACTTAATATCCAAGATTCTTCATTATTTCTATTATATCCCTATTTCAGTGTCAGCAAATCTGTGATGATATTAACTGCTTTCATGTTAACTGCTTGAGGTCAGATTTTCCTCATGACTATTCTCTTACTGAAGCATGGGTTCAGATAACACTCCAGTGGATTTGATCTAAATGGATGGGAAGATTTTGCACAAGCTTGTGGGGTCAGTGACTGCTCAAGTTCACACTGTCGTTAAAGCAAAAAAGGGGTAAACCAAATACAAGTAACTCGTAAAATATTTGTGTAATGTGAAATTCATGTAAATATTTCAAAAATTTTAAAATGAAAATTGCTATACAAAATACATGTTTGGTTAGGTGTAGCTAATGAGTAGTTTTAGTGTTTTTTTTTTTTTAATATTGAGGCAATATTATCTCCCGATAGTGCTTCACTTGATATGTCATAAGCATACGAGCTTGTATTTAACTACGTATAGTGTCACTGTAACTGAAAGGTACAGTAATCCAGTTACTTTATTTACTAAAGTATATTAATGAGCTATAGTGGGTCCACATGGCTGTGTTCAGTATCGATATTAAAAGAATTCATTATTCAAAAATCAGACAAATCTCCTAACACAGTGTCAATACGTGAACAGTAAACCTGACCTTTCCCTAATTCATTCTATCCTTAATGTATTATGTGTTTTATGTCTAACTATAGTCAGTTGAAAAGGTCTTCTTCTTCCCCATAGACATCAAGGGTACTACTGATGACATTTTAACAGTCCATCATTGGTGTGTCTTGGGCATTTAAACTTGACGGAGCCCGTTCCTCGCCAAGCTTGATCAAGAGTAGCAGGTGAATGTAACTATATGCCTTTGGACCATGGGGGGGGGACCAGAGGAAACCCACACAGACACAGGTAAAACATGCAACCTCCACACAGAAAGGCCCCTGTCAGTTGTGAGGTTCAAACCTGAAACCTTCTTGCTGTGAGGCAACAGTGCTAGCCACTGTGCCACCCAGTTGAAAAGGTACAATATTAAATATTTGTTTTCATAATCTACATTTTAGTCTGGCTGCCAGGTGTGTCTCTGGTTACAGAGTTATATACTGTACTAGGTTATATGTATCTTCCTCTTGGTGCAAGATCCTACAATGCTAATTACATGATTAGAATTGTGGTACTATGAACCTCAAATAGGGCAGCACGGTGGTGTAGTGGTTAGCACTGTCGCCTCACAGCAAGAAGGTTCTGGGTTCAAGCCCAGCAGCCGACAGGGGCCTTTCTGTGTGGAGTTTGCATGTTCTCCCCGTGTCTGTGTGGGTTTCCTCCTGGTGCTTGGGTTTCTCCCACAGTCCAAAGACATGCAGGTAAGGCTAATTGGTGGCTCTAAATTGACTGTAGGTGAGTGTGAATGGATGTTTGTCTGCACGTGTTAGCCCTGCGATGACCTGGCAACTTGTCCAGGGTGTACCCCACCACTCACCCATAGTCAGCTGGAATAGGCTCCAGCCTGCCTGCGACCCTGTATAGGATAAGCGGCTACAGATAATGGATGGATGAACCTCAACTAACAACTAGGGACAGTGAGAAACATCTGGATACCTTCTTGTGTGTGCGCGCACACATGCCAGGACTTCCTGACAAAGTAACACAACATCGTATTTGCAATAAATACCACTGTTGTGCAACCTTCTTGCCAGGTTTTTGCTGGATTGTTGCTAGTTCCTAAAAGAACACTGGTAGCTGTCTGAGGTTCATAGAACCATAATTGCACATGCAATGAACATGCTGTTTTGCCCCGCATAACTCCCAGGTTTGGTGAGAAACATCTGAATAATGTTTGCCACAATGTCACAAGTATAATCTTATGAGGACTGACATGCGATGGGACTAGTGGACACTGGAAAGTGTCCTAAAATGACTGCTACATTCACACCACTGGGAGATGTGATTGTAGAACCTGGATAAAGGAAGAGATGCTCCTAGTAGAGTGTCATGTCATGCTTAGAGCTATGCATCCAGTCTACCTATAGGTGATGTTGACCACCATGCAGTGGAGCAGCCTCTATTTTGATCGGAAAACCCCTCATATGTTTCTTTCATGGAAAGTACAAACAATTGGTCTGAGGATGGGATTGTCACCCCTTTTGTTTTAATAGGTGTGACCTGTGGGCAGGGCTTAGTTAGATATATTGAAGGTGTTTCCATTTCACATTAGAAGAGAACCTTAGTTGGCTAGTTTAAGTTACCAGCTCCAACCTAGTAGTCTCAACCTTACTTAAATTCTCCTGACCTCACTCCAGACTGGAACTCTACCTGGCTAAGCATAAGCTCCACTCTTTATTTGGTTAAGTATTACCATTTTTATTTACCATAGTTCTTTTTGGGGTGGCACGGTGGTGTAGTGGTTAGCATTTGTCGCCTCACAGCAAGAAGTTCTGGGTTCACGGCCAGCGAGGGCCTTTCTGTGTGGAGTTTGCATGTTCTCCCCGTGTCTGCGTGGGTTTCCTCCGGGTGTTCTGGTTTCCCCCACAGTCCAAAGACATGCAGGTTAGGTTAATTGGTGACTCTAAATTGGCCATAGGTGTGAATGTGAGTGTGAATGGTTGTTTGTCTCTGTGTCAGCCCTGCGATGATCTGGCGACTTATCCAGAGTGTACCCCGCCTCTCGCCCATAGTCAGCTGGGATAGGCTCCAGCTTGCTTGTGACCCTGTAGAACAGGATAAGCGGCTACAGATAATGGATGGATAGTTCTTTTTTTATTTTCTGCCAACATGTCCTTCATATCAATCTATCAATCAGTAACCCGATCAACCCTCCACTGTTGTCTCAGTCCCAAAGAATGGTGATAGATGGGCTCTGGAACTGTAGCCTGCCAGAACTGCCAGTAACTCAGTTTTCTGGCACTGACTGTAACCTATTTACTCCACAGAACCTGACCGCACTGGCTACTTTGTCATCTGCCTGTGCTTTCTCTCAAACTCCATGAGAATTCGGCCAGAGCTTTGGTACAGGTTTGCTTTTGTCTCAGAAATGATGTCTCACACCACTTGAGTGGTCTCATCTCAACATCTCATGGTTTGAATTCCATTTTCACATGCCTGGCACACTCTGTATTGTACTGTCCACACTTGGCCTGTGCAAACCACATTGAAGGAGAATCATCCCATATCCTACCTATATCCTTTGTTGGAATCTGTTCTTGCCTACTGGTTAAAACCAACTTAAAGCAAGAGGATGTCTCTGAGTTCCACAGCATTTCACAAGAAAAATCCTTGCAATGTAGAAAAAATATGCTCACTGTTACAGAAAAGATGAGATGAGGCTATCATCAGCTTTGAAAGACTTGTTAGCTGTTGCTCAGACTGCAGTAACAAGCTGTTAAGCCAATAGCTTCATATGGTGTATGTGTGGTCTGACATGTACAAAATGATTAAAAAAAAAAAAAAAAAGAATGGGAAAGATGGCTGTAGGACAGTGATATTTATTGCAAATGCATTACATTACAGGCATTTAGCAGATGCTCTTATCCCAGGGAGCAGTTGGGGGTTAGGTACCTTGCTCAAGGGCACTTCAGCCATTCTTGCTGGCCCAGGGAGTTGAACTATCAACCTTTTAGTCCCAAAGCTGCTTCTCTACCTTTTAGGCGATGCATCACTTTATGACTTTGTTGGAAGTTCTCAGCATGAACATGCACACACATACAAGAAGGTATCCAGGTGAAATAGACCTATTATTAAATCAATTATTAATATAACTTTTTTATACAGTCACTACTGCAATATGTCATGAAACTACTCCACAAAGAAAAACAAAAATTTTGACATGTATATGGCCAGAAATTTATGGACATCTAATGATCACATTCCATATATGAGCAATCAAGTTGGAAGCACACAGTTGTATAGGATGTCTTTGTATATTGTAGCATTACAATTTCCCTTCACTGTAACTAAGAGGCCCAAACCTGTTCCAGCATGACAATGCCCCTGTGCACAAAGCAAAGTCTATGAAGACACAGTTTGTCAAGGTTGAAGTGGAAGAACTTGAGTGTCCTGCACAGAGAGCTGACCTCAACCCCACTGAGAACCTTTGAGATGAGCCAGAATGTTGACTGCAGCCCAAGCCTCCTCGCCCAGCATGCCTGACTTCACTAATGCTCTTGTGGCTGATTGGGCAAATCCACACACAAACCCAAACTCTAGTGGAAAGACTTCCAAGAAGAGTGGAGGTTATAACAGCAAATGGGGGAACTAAGTCTTGAATGGGATGTTCAAAAAGCACATGGTGTGGTGGGCAGGTGTCCACAAACTTTTGGCCATGGTGTATTTACAGAAACAAAAACATCAAATGTGCACACACAATTACATACCCTATTATTGTATCTGTTCAACCTGTTTTGTGTACTTATGTTCAATATGTGTATGTTTTGTGTGGGTGTGTGTATATTTTAGGTTTCCAAACTGCACAAAATTCAGTGGTTTTCAAACAGTGATCTTTAAAAACTAAGGTCTAGAGGCCAGTTGATGCAACATTAGCTATGAAGTAACATTTGCGAATAGCTGCAATTAATGTTGACCATATGATTATCATTATATCGAATATCACAATCTTCACAATTTTAAGAAGAGTATGATATGCCATAGAACAATAATGTAAACTACATATAACTACAGTACTTTTGATATAGCTACAGTATTTGGGATTAATTTTTAAGCATAGCATACTGTCAGATTCTTCTATGATCACACCCCTTTAAAAAATTTAAAAAAATTTTTTTAGCTAAATATATTTCTTTTTTTGTGTGTGTGTACAGTGTCTTGCAAAAGTATTATCCCCCTTGGTGTTTGTCCTGTTTTGTCACATTACAAGGTGGAATTAAAATGGATTTTGGGGGAGTTAGCACCATCTGATTTACACAACATGCCTACAACTTTAAAAATGAAAATTGTCTTATTGTGACACAAACGATAATTAAAATGGGGAAAAAAAACCCAGAAATCTGTTGTCTGCATAGGTATTCACCCCCAGTCAATACTTTGTAGAGCCACCTTTTGCTGCAATTACAGCTGCAAGTCTCTTGGGGTATGTCTCTATTAGCTTAGCACATCTAGCCACTGGGATTTTTGCTCATTCCTCAAGGCAAAACTGCTCCAACTCCTTCAAGTTAGATGGGTTGCATTGGTGTACATCAGTCTTCAAGTTATGCCACAGATTTTCAATTGGATTGAGGTCTGGGCTTTGATTAGGCCATTCCAAGACATTTAAATGTTTCCCTTTAAACTACTCAAGTGTAGCTTTTGCAGTATGTTTAGGTTCATTGTCCTGCTGGAACGTGAACCTTTGTCCCAGTCTCAAACCTCTGGTGAACTCACACAGGTTTTCCTCCAGAATTGCCCTGTATTTAGTGGCATCCATCTTTCCTTCAGTCCTGAACAGCTTTCCTGTCCCTGCAGATGAAAAATATCCCCACAGCATGATGCTGCCACCACCATGCTTCACTGTAGGAATGGTGTTGTCAGGGTGTTGGGTTTGTGCCACACATGGCATTTCCCATGATAGCCAAAAAGATCAATTTTAGTCTCATTTGACCAGAGAATCATCTTCCATGTGTTTGGGGAGTCTGCCACATGCTGTTGGGCAAACTCCAAATGTATTTTCTTAAGCAATGACTTTTTCTGGCCACTCTTCCATAAAGCCCTGCTCTGTGGAGTGTACAGCTTAAAGTGATCCTGTGGACAGATACTTCCATCTCCGCTGTGGATCTTTGCTGCTCCTTCAGTGTTTATCTTTGGTGTCTTTGCTGCATCTCTGATTAATGCCCTCCTTGCCTGGTCTGTGAGTTTTGGTAGGCGGCCTTCTCTTGTCAGGTTTGTAGTGGTGACATCTTTCCATTTTGCTGTAATGGATTTAATGGTGCTCCATGGGATATTCAAAGTTTGGGATATTTTTATAACCCAACCCTGATCTATACTTCTCCACAACTTTGTCTCTGACCTGTTTGGAGGCTCCTTGGTTTTCATGTTGCTTGTTTAGTAGTGTTGCAGAGTCAGGGTCCTTCCAGAACAGGTGAATTTATAGAGATATCATGTGACAGACCATATGACACTTTGATTGCCAGGGGCGGAGCTAAAGGGGGCGGGCTGGCCCATTGCCCCCGGGCCTTGGGCCCTCCCCCTAGCCGTACAGGACCCCACCTTTTGACATTCAGGCCCTCCCAATAAATGTGCCTTATGCAATTTCATTGGAAATTCCTTGAAACCTACAAGTTTTCACATGATTACAGACTAGTTGACCTATATATCTCTCATTTTTGCTACACATTCTTGTCATGGTTAAATTTTTTTTTTTAAACCCTGTGAAATCCCTAAACAAACTTAAAATATAATAAATTGTAATGTTTTCAAGCTAAACTAAGCTGTTCCTTGTGTATTTAATTGTTTTTTGTTTGAGGAATTTGCAAAAAATTCAGCCGGCCCGAGGGAACAGTTAAATATCTGAGCCATGCTATTCAGGATGAGATCATTTATATATTATCACAGAAAGTCAAAAGCAACATCTCATCTCATCTCATTATCTCTAGCCGCTTTATCCTTCTACAGGGTCGCAGGCAAGCTGGAGCCTATCCCAGCTGACTACGGGCGAAAGGCGGGGTACACCCTGGACAAGTCGCCAGGTCATCACAGGGCACATAGACACAGACAACCATTCACACTCACATTCACACCTACGGTCAATTTAGAGTCACCAGTTAACCTAACCTGCATGTCTTTGGACTGTGGGGGAAACCGGAGCACCCGGAGGAAACCCACGCGGACACGGGGAGAACATGCAAACTCCACACAGAAAGGCCCTCGCCGGCCCCGGGGCTCGAACCCAGGACCTTCTTGCTGTGAGGCGACAGCGCTAACCACTACACCACCGTGCCGCCCCAAAAGCAACATAGTCCATGAAATAAATGTATCTCCATTTTATTCCATCATTATGGACACCACTCAAGATGTAGCAAAGCGCAATCATCTGAGCCAGGTCTTCAGGTATGTTTTAATTGATCGAGACGAAATGGGTGTTGCTACAGATATCAGGATAGTTGAGGCTTTTCTTGGATTCAAGATAACTGTGAACGCATCTGCTTCTGAACTGGAGGGCCGAATTATTAGCTGCATTGAAGGGAATGGCTTGGATCTCTCCAGATGCCATGGACATGGTTATGACGGCACAGCGAACATGAGCGGAATTTATTCTGGTGTTCAAGCGAGAATAGCGGAGCGGGAGCCCCTTGCTTTGTACGTGCACTGCGCGGTTCATTGTCTGAATTTGATACTGAATGATTCTGTCAAAACTATCCCAGAGATTAGACAGTTTTATGATGTGGTTGAACAACTGTACAACTTTTTTGCCAACAGTGTTAAGAGATGGCATTACTTGGTGACTTATTGAGCCCAGAGAGCAGGGACATAACCTTGAAACGCCTCTGCCCAACCCGCTGGTCCTCCTGCTACGATGCGCTTGTTGCGTTAAAGTACAGATATGGAGACGTCATTAAAGCTCTCAACAAGCTCTCACTTACAAGTCAGAAAATGAATGAACAAGATGAGGCAGATGCACTTAAAAAGGCCATTACTAAATTTCAGTTCATATTTTTAATCAGCCTTCAGACAAAGATTTTGGAGTGCACTAATGCCATCTCAAAGTTACTGCAGGAGAAGACCATTGATCTCCTCAAAGCGTCTGCATTATTGCAGAATGCTGTACGAACTCTACAAGAGTACAGGGAGCAGTTTGATGAGGCAAAGGCTTCCACTCTGGCATTGGCTGTGAAATGGGGCAGTCAACCACAATTTGTAGCCACCAGGTTGAAAAAAGTGAAGCGCCACTTTGATCACCTTAGCGAAGACAGTCGGCTTTCTGATGCAGAACATTATTTTCGGGTGAATGTGTTCTATGCATGCCTTAATGTAATCATTCAGCAGCTGTCACAAAGGTTTGTCAGTTTAAATCGGACTGCTCATTTGTTTGAGGCTATTCATCCAAATACGCTTCAGCATGCCAAGGACGAGGAGCTATACGAAGTGGCCCGTCGACTGTGTGATCACTATAGTCGGGATATTGACTCCAGCTTTCCTGGTCAACTAGTGTCATTTAGGGCTTGTTTCAAGGAGCAGATAGCGAGACACACATCTGTGCTTAGCCTGGCCAGGTTGCTGGTAGTAGATCATCCAGCAGTAACTTCTACATTTAGTGAGGTGTGCACGGCCTTCTTGCTTTTTCTCACTCTCCCCGTCTCAGTTGCGACGACAGAGCGCTCTTTATTAAAATTGATAAAAAAATTATCTCAGGGGTGCAATGGGTCAAGAGAGACTCTGTGGATTGGCCATTTTATCAATTGAGAATGAGCGAGCAAGAGCGCTTAACATCCCTCAAATAGTCGACAACTTTGCGGAGCGCAAGGCGCGTCGAATGCCTTTTTAATGACGAACGTAGGTTTCTGTGTCGGCTTTGTAGTTGAAGACGAGCTTACACAATGAGGGTATATCATTCATGATTGCTGGATTTTTTTGCTGTTGTTGTTTAGTGTCTATTTGGAACATAATAAAAAATGAATGGAAAATGCAGGCTATGTAGGCCTATAAAAAATAAAATACTAATAATAAAAAAAAAAAAAACTTTGAGCAAGTTCTGTTCTAATATAGCCTGATTATATGCCGCAGGCCTTCTGTTTGTTTGCAATTTCGCCATGGCTAGGTCCAAAGGCTACGTTCTTAAAAACTGCTTTTTGTTCGATATAGCCTGAGTAGGCCTATATGCCGCAAGCCTTCTAATTTGTTTGTTTGCAATTTTGCCATGTGGGGGGGCCTGATTGGTGTTTTGCCCCAGGGCCTTGTGTGCAGTTGTTCCGCCACTGTTGATTGCACACAGGCAGATCTTAATCAACTAATTATGTGACTTATGAAGTGAATTGGTTGGACCAGCTCTTATTTAGGGGTTTCATATGAAAGGGGGTGAATACCTATGCACACTCCAGATTTCTGTTTTTTTTTTCATCTTAATTATTGTGTGTGTCACAAAAAAACAATGATTTCGCCTTTAAACTGTAGGCATGTTGTGTAAATCAAATGGTGCTAACCCTCCAAAAATCCATTTTAATTCCAGCTTGTAATGCAACAAAACAGGACAAACACCAAGGGGGATGAATACTTTTGCAAGACACTGTATACTTTTGTAGCTACTTCTATTAAGCATGAACATTTACATGGACATATTCAATCTTTTGTGTTGTTACCACTGAGAAAATTAACACTGTTTAGGTAAGTCATAGCCTTGCATACTACCAAACTATAATACGTTTCTAACATGCTACAGTGCCGCCCTCGTCCCTTGCCCAAATCTCTCCAGGCCATGCGCATCAGCTCTGCATCCACTGAGGCTGAGCTGAACAGGAAGTTATAGCAGCAGGGGTTGTAGCGCACATGCCGTTCTCCAGAAAAGCGTGCGCTATGGGTAGCCACAATGCCTGCTGCTCTTGCACACAGACCAATTAAGACATCTGATGGGAGGGCCAGAGCTATATCCTGAGATGCCACGTGAACTTTACGCACTACGTCCTGTGACATGAGGAAGGCAGGGCCAGAGCAGTAGTCAGGGAAAGACCTGTCTGGGTAGAGGTGAAAGGAGACATAATGGGGTTTGTTAAAGTTTCGTTCAGGTGAAGCATGATGAATGACCCTGCCCAGGTACAGATCATCGGGATGTGTACGGAGAGTAAGCAAGTAGGTGGCAAGTGCTGGAACATTTAAAAAAACTGAATCCTCTGTCAAAACCACAAATCGGGCATGAGGACAGAAAAACAGAACCCATTGCAGAGCTAGTTTGACCTGACCCCAGTGATTGCGTGACAAAGGCCCTTCACACTGTACCATGTCACCATGACGGACAGCCTCTTCCCACACCACCTGATGCTCTGTCTCCAAGATGGATGGGTTTAGAAAGAACAGGGTTCGTACTGCCACGTCCTTCACCAATGTCTGATTGGCCCATGAGCTTCTGATTGCTTCTCTCTGGCTGGCATTATTTGGGCCACTAAACACAATAGTGAGAAAAAGGAGGTCTTGGTGATGAAGGCAGGGGTTGAAGTTAATAGGGTAAATCTGTGAGGAGTTGGGCATAGTACCACTCAGATCCAGTTTGCGTGCACGCTCACGGAGCTCAAGTACAGCACGGTCAGTATAAGCAGCTGGAGAAGACTGGAGCAGGAACTCTTCCACAATGTCACCACCAAACAACAGCGCATGGAACAGCACAACATTACAGAGCAGGAAACACCACTGATGGGTGTGCAACCTGAATACACAGACCTGAGCAGAGAGGGAGAGAGATTTATGTATTATTTATACATTATTTACAGTGGTGCTTGAAAGTTTGTGAACCCTTTAGACCTAAAACATCATCAGATTTTCACACAAGTCCTAAAAGTAGATAAAGAGAACCCAGTTAAACAAATGAGACAAAAATCTTATACTTGGTCATTTATTTATTGAGGAAAATGATCCAATATTACATATCTGTGAGTGGCAAAAGTATGTGAACCTCTATGATTAGCAGTTAATGGGAAGGTGAAATTAGAGTCAGGTGTTTTCAATCAATGGGATGACAATCAGGTGTGAGTGGGCACCATTTTATTTAAAGAACAGGGATCTATCAAAGTCTGATCTTCTCAACACATGTTTGTGGAAGTGTATCATGGCACAAACAAAGGAGATTTCTGAGGACCTCAGAAAAAGCGTTGTTGATGCTCATCAGGCTGGAAAAGGTTACAAAACCATCTCTAAAGAGTTTGGACCTCACCAATCCACAGTCAGACAGATTGTGTACAAATGGAGGAAATTCAAGACCATTGTTACCCTCCCCAGGAGTGGTCGACCAACAAAGATCACTCCAAGAACAAGGCGTGTAAGAGTCGGCAAGGTCACAAAGGACCCCAGGGTAACTTTTAAGCAACTGAAGGCCTCTCTCACATTGGCTAATGTTAATGTTCATGAGTCCACCATCAGGAGTACACTGAACAACAATGGTGTGCATGGCAGGGTTGAAAGCCACTGCTCTCCAAAAAGAACATTGCTGCTCGTCTGCAGTTTGCTAAAGATCACGTGGACAAGCCAGAAGGCTATTGGAAAAATGTTTTGGGGATGGACGAGACCAAAATAGAACTTTTTGGCTTAAATGAGAAGCATTATGTTTGGAGAAAGGAAAACACTGCATTCCAGCATAAGAACTTTATCCCATCTGTGAAACATGGTGGTGGTAGTATCATAGTTTGGGCCTGTTTTGCTGCATCTGGGCCGGGACGGCTTGCCATCGTTGATGGAACAATGAATTCTGAATTATCCCAGCGAATTCTAAAGGACAATGTCAGGACATCTGTCCATGAACTGAATCTCAAGAGAAGGTGGGTCATGCAACAAGACAACGACCCTAAGCACACAAGTTGTTCTCCCAAAGAATGGTTAAAGAAGAATAAAGTTAATGTTTTGGAATGGCCAAGTCAAAGTCCTGACCTTAATTCAATCAAAATGTTGTGGAAGGACCTGAAGCGAGCAGTTCATGTAAGGAAACCCACCAACATCCCAGTGTTTGAAGTTGTTCTGTACAGAGGAATGGGCTAAAATTCCTCCAAGCCAGTGTGCAGGACTGATCAACAGTTACCAGAAACGTTTAGTTGCAGTTATTGCTGCACAAGAGGGCCATACCAGATATTGAAAGCAAAGGTTCTCATACTTTTGCCACTCACAGATATGTAATATTGGATCATTTTCCTCAAGAAATAAATGACCAAGTATAATATTTTTGTCTCATTTGTTTAACTGGGTTCTCTTTATCTATTTTTAGGACTTCTATGAAAATCTGATGATGTTTTAGGTCATATTTATGCAGAAATATAGAAAATTCTCAAGGGTTCACAAACTTTCAAGCACCACTGTATAGTTGAGAACTAAAAGTGTGAGAACTAAAACTGACAGAAAAGCAAGAGGGAAGAGAACAAAAACAAGATGCAAGAAAGTCAAAGAGAAAGAAAAATGGAGAGATGCACAATATGCTTACTTACAAATCAGTATGATTTAATTAGGTGATTAACTAGAAGAAACACAAAAATAAGAAGAAAGTCCCATGTTGTGCATTTATATTGAATAAACATTATTAAATGTATTTATTAATGTTTTCTATTACAATATACAGTACTGTGCAAAAGTCTTAGACACATGCAATGAAATGCTGTAGAGCAAAGCTGCCTTCAAAAATAACGAAATTAAGTGTTTCTACATTTAAAAAAATACCATAAAGATCGGTAAGCAGTCATGCATAAAAAAGTCAGTGTTTGGTATGATGACCCTCAGGTACAGTGACTGCAGTTTTATAAGGAAATGAGCTGTAGGTTTTATTGAGCATCTTACAGAATCATCCACAGTTCTTCTGGACACTTTGATTGTCACACTTCCTTCTTATTTTTTTGCAGCAAAATGTAGCCTTCATTACGTTTTTGTCTGAAAATTGGTCTGGTATGTAATATGCTGCTTTTTTTTACTGACATGCAAACATTTTTCTGTAATATTTAATTTTGTGCTGGAAAACTAACATTTGGAAATATAAACTGTTTTTGTAGTTGGCACGGTGGTGTAGTGGTTAGCACTGTTGCCTCACAGCAAGAAGGTTCTGGGTTCAAGTTTGGTGGCTGACAGGGGCCTTTCTGTGTGGAATTTGCATGTTCTCCCCATGTGTGCATGGGTTTGCTCCGGTTCCCCCCAAAGATATGCAGGTTAGGCTAATTGGTGGCTCTAAATTGACTAAGTGTGAATGGTTGTGTGTCAGCCCTGCAATGATTTGGTGACTTGTCCAGGGTGTACCCTGCCTCTTGCCCATAGTCAGCTGGGATAGGCTTCAGCTTGCCCGTGACCCTGCATAGGTTAAGCAGTTACGGATAATGGATGGAAGTGTTTTTTGTACTGGTTCCATAATGTAGAAGTCATAAAATAAAAATCTATAACAAAGTTTGTACTCAAAAAATAAGCACAGTGTTGTACGTCTAAATCAGAACCTATAATGCATTTAGAAATTTTAATCTGTAATTTACATAGTTCTCTAAAGCTGCTTTGTGGCAATGTCCATTGGTAAAAGTGCTATACAAATCAATTTGAATTTAATTAAATTGAATTTAGAATGCTTCCTAAAAAAAGCCATGGTGCTGTATTATCATCGTAAAATATTACTATAGTCACTGTTCCTCAGTGTCAATGATGTGCGGCTTTCTTTCTGTTATGCTACTGGATGGTGAATACCGTAACAAGATGTTCCTCTTAACATAGAATAATCAGGTATCAATGTGAATGGACTAGAAATGTGAGAAAAATCAGACTGCTCAAGCTGTTTAAACAAGCTTAGTTTTTACTAACTGTAAAACATCTAGATGATCTTGCCTAACTGTGTAAAAAAAAAAATACTGGTGCAGTATATGCTTATTATTTTGCATAAGCTTTGAACTAAGAAAGATACACTTTTCAGAATCAAATAAAAACATAATGCATAAAGCAATAAGTAATTAATACCTACTCAAGTATTTTTAAAAATCAGTTAGATGAGTATGAAATCCATTTCACTTACTGCAGATATTTGTCGAAAAAATTTCATCTCGTCTCATTATCTCTAGCCGCTTTATCCTGTTCTACAGGGTCGCAGGCAAGCTGGAGCCTATCCCAGCTGACTACGGGCGAAAGGAGGGGTACACCCTGGACAAGTCGCCAGGTCATCACAGGGCTGACACATACTGTAGACACAGACAACCATTCACACCTACGGTCAATTTAGAGTCACCAGTTAACCTAACCTGCATGTCTTTGGACTGTGGGGGAAACCGGAGCACCCAGAGGAAACCCACGCGGACACGGGGAGAACATGTAAACTCCGCACAGAAAGGCCCTCGCCGGCCACGGGGCTCGAACCCGGACCTTCTTGCTGTGAGGCGACAGCGCTAACCACTACACCAGTGTGCCGCCCCTCGAAAAAATTTATATATATGTATAATATATATATCTCTCACACACACACTCTGACGGAAGTAATGTTAACCACATACCAAGACAAATAAAGCACAAAGTGACATGAAAGCAAAATTATTTTGTGAATTGTTTGGAAACTGCTGCTTCTGATAATTATTTGTCAAGACTAAGTAATAGAACAGAATTTCATAGGTGACATAGTGCTACACTAAAAAGTACCTGTATTCTGAAAACTACCTTTTCAAAATGCATCATGGACTGAATACAGATTTTTCAGTTTTGCGTTCTCATTATGTATCGCCATTTAATGTATTCTGTTACAGCCTAACCCTGGGAAAGGGAAAAAGAATAGGAAATACATGAGTATGGGAAGAGGGCTCTGAGGAAAGTTATAGAATAAGTGAGATCAAATGAACAAATTTTTATAAGGTCTTCCTCACCCGCATGATGTCCCATGAAGAAATACTTTCTCCTTCTATGTCTCTGTTTCTTCGTGACCTTCTTGGACTGTCTACCTGTGTGTGTGTGTACATGCGTGTGTGTGCGCAGATATATTCAGCATTCGCCTGAGCCCTGTTTCCATGTAAGCTAACACCACACAGGTTACATTATACCTTTCTGGATTCAGACAAGATGTTCAGTGTCATTAATGAATGAATGAGGATTTAATCAAGTCAAGTTTATTTGTCTCGTGCTTTTAACAACAGACATTGTCGAAAAGCAGCTTTACAGAATTTTATCCCTAATTTATCCCCAATGAGCAAGCCTGTGGCGACAGTGGCAAGAAAAAACTCCCTCAGACGACATGAGGAAGAAACCTTGAGAGGAACCAGACTCAAAAGGGAACCCATCCTCATTTGGGTGACAACAGATAGCACGATTATAAATAACTCGCTTCTATAACTGTATAGTCACAAAGTACAACTGTGTAACCAGGAAAATCATTATAGTTTTAACATGAAGTGTGTTTTGTTGAAGTTATAAACTGTTCATTGATGGAAACTTGAGTGCAAAACTGTTCATGACAACTGCAATCCTAAAGTTAGTAAGTCAACTGTAGTCCTCAGGCATAAATGTATTACCGTAAGTGTCCAAAGCCATCTTCATGTGCAACTTTCAACTGTCCATATGGGGCCGTCCTCCACAGGAGCAATGAGCTGAGACTCTAGCCGGATGTAGGGCATCAGGATGGATCAATCTTTAATACTGCATGTCCAAGTTAACAGCAAATAGTTCAGTTAGGCAGTTTGTCACAGTGGGAAATCATAACTTGTTTTCAAGCATAGCTTAATTTGACTTGCCTACAGTTAGCTCACCATACACCACTTATTTGGGTTTAATACATATTATGATTACTCCTGAAACCATAAGGTTATAAGGAACAGAAATAGGTTAATTCTTCAGTGAGACAGCACTAAAATGTTCGTGGTTTAATCATCATTTCACGATTCTCCCAAAACAGTGTTGAAAATGTTTTTTATTAGATCTTTTACCTAATACCCCCTTCAGAATTCAGAGTCTTGCAACCTCAACACCCACAAGGGGATGATTCCTGGAATCGCTGGTGGAAGGGTGAACACAGGCTGAAAGCCAGGCGGTCCAAATGCTCTGGCGATTCCTGTGGCCAACGCAGGCACATACCCCCATCTTCCCGGGAACCATCATTGGAGGTGCAGCTCCCTGTCAGCCCTGGTTGTCCTGCTACCTTGCCTGCCACTTGGATCCCTGGCGAGGAATGAAGCGGTGCAGACGAGGACTGCGCACCCTCGTCACCAGGGTCAACAACAGATTCTTGCGCAGGCTATGTCCTCCCCCCCTTCATCTGCCTTCTCCACAAGCATGGAGTCCATGATCCTCCATCATGTCCTCCAATGGACTGGACACATTATCTGAATGGCCCCCAACTGAATACCCTGGATGGTCCTCTACGGAGAACTCACAGAAGGGACCCACTCCCATGGAAGACCCAAGAAGTGTTGGAAGGACTTCTTGAAGCAGTCCCTGCAGTCCTGTAACATCTCTCCTGCTGACCTTGACATCCTCTCCGAGGACCATATGAATTGGAGGCGGATTGTTTCCCAGAAAGTCCGCCACTTTGAGGAAGAACGGACCAGGCTGAGGGAGGAGAAACAGGCCGAACAACACCTTTGGCAATCCCTTCCCTCTGCTCCCATGCCTGGTTCCTTCACCGGTCATCATTGTCCCAGGATCTGCCAGTCCAGCATTGGGCTTCTCTCTCATGAGAGGGCGCATGAGAGATGGTGACAACACCAACAGCAACAATAGCAAGACCTGGGAAGGCAAAGAAGACAACGAAGAGGAGGACCTCATCATCGTCGAATTTCCCATGGACAGCCATAAGCAAGTAAGCACCTAATGCCATTCCAAGATACCACCAGCATTGAATTACTAAACTGTGAACCATTCATTTATTCGTTCATTAATTTATTCATTCATTCACAGTAACTACTTTATCTTGATTCGAGTCACAATGGATTTGGAGTCTAACCCTGGGAACACTGAGTCAGAGGTATGAATACACCCTGTATGGGATGCCAGTTCATTGCAGAGCACCATGCATGCATACAGTCATACACCCTTTCACACCTACAGGCTATCTATCATAGTCAGTGACTGTAAAAATAAATAAATAAAAAAGAACGGTTGGCTCCATGCCCTTCTGTTCTATGGAAATGAAGCCAAAATTCCTCCACCACATTGTCAATTTGGAGCCAGAATTTGTAAAGTAGGGATTTCTTGCTGCTATCTGGAGCCAGAGTCTGTTTAGTAGAGATGAGTGTCGAAATCAGGTACACCTACTCATTTGGAAGGCTCACCCTCTTCTCCCAATATCAAGGTCCAGTGTATTACCCAGGCTGTCAATCACTTCAAGCGTATCTGTGCCTTCTTACAATATAGTAGAATAACATTTTTAAAAACTAATTTCTGTGGGACAATTTAAAAAAAATGTGCAGATATCAGCACAGGGAAAACTAACTGTTCAAATTAGATACTGTAGATGTAAAGAGAGTTTAGATTAGAAAAGTGACTTATTGAAACACATGAGGATGGGCAGTGCTAGACATTATACAGTCAGCCAGCAGCAGGGGTGCTAGACCTGTGGTTGCTTCACTTTTTAGAGACATTACACTGTCCAAAGTTGTTTTTTTCTTTTTTCCCCCTCCAGTCATTGAGTGTATCAATCCACCTACAGGTCTTTTTTTGGGAGGTGAGAGGAAACTGGAGAACATGCAGAAACTCCACATGCAGCAGCCAAGCACAATATCGAACCAGTGACTATCCAGCTATGAGGTGGAAAGCAACCTGTGACACTATGGTGCAGCACCAATGTCAAACCAAACTAAAATAAGCAAAACAACCTTTCTCTTTCTGCAGAGAAATCCTGATTGATCTTGCAATGATCCACTTTGAGTTGATAAGTGTTTTGTTATTATAGTTACTGTTTTCTACTTCATTTTACAAGGTTTTGGATTCTCTCTTCGAATTCTAAAAAAACTAACTAAAAATAAAATAAAATAAAAAATCCCCAGACACCACTGCTCTCTCTCTCTCTCTCTCTCTCTCTCTCTCTCTCTCTCTCTCTCTCCCCCCCGCAAAATGCATTTGTGAGTTAGTTGTGAAAGAATATTTCATAATATAGATTGCTTCCTTCTTCACTATGTAGACAATGGCCATGAGAGGCAATTAATATAATACATTCAACTAGAATTCAGGGGTGTCCCGGACCACATTCTGTTCAATAAAGATGGCACCACGCCACAAAAAAATGACAGCAAGTGAAAATATCTTGAATATAGTCAACATGATCCAGTATTTCCTATTACATTTCCTATTACTATTATTTGCAAACTCTGGCTCCAAATTTGACAATATGATACAGGAATTTTGGCTTCATTTCAAATTATTCAAATTATTCCTATTACACCAAATTATTTAACTTGTTTCTAGATATTTTTAGTACTGTGAAGCTTTATGTTTGATAATCTTTTATTTGATTCCATTTGCTTTAATGATTCTGGAATTTACACCCTCTTCTTTTATCTTCAGGCTCCTCTACAGAAGCTCAGCAATCCTATTAAACAAATTAAACAGAGTTAGTTGATGAGTGATGTGTGGGTGTCCGGTCAGTGTGTGTTGGTAGATTCCTAGTGTAAAGTAAGAATGACAGAGGTGTATGTGTGAGAGGGAGATAGAAACATATTAAAAAATGAGCAGAATGCAGGTATTATTTCTCCCACAAGAATCCCTTTATCATTTACTGTCTGCACACACTATAAGTTGAGAGCCAGTCCTGAGTGTCTGTGAATGTGTTGAGAGAGAGAGAGAAAGAGAGAGAGAGATGTCACAACAACCTAATAAATCTGGAGAGCTAATACCAAAGTACAGTTAATTAGTTCATTGTGTGGATGACTCAGGGAGCATCTGTCAGGGAGCATCCATCCATATATTCCATATCTGCATTATCTATGCTACTGATCCTTCAGGGTTGCGGGGGACACTGAAGTCAATCCCAGTTGAGTTCGGGCGAAAGATCCTGGGCAAGTCACCAACCTATTGCTGGGCTAACACAGAGACAAACAACCTCATTCACACTCACATTCACAGCTACAGTACCAGTGAAAAGTTTGGACATGCTTACTCATTGGACACACTCATTCAGAGTAATGAGTGTGTCCAAACTTTTGACTGGTACTGCATGAGCAATTTAGTGTAGCCAGTTGACCTAATCTGCATGTCTTTGGACTGTGGCAGGAAACCAGAGCACCAAGAGGAAACCCACACGGGCACGAGAAGAACATGCAAACTCCACACAAAAAGGCCCACGTCAGGTGCGAACCTAATTACTGTGAGGTGACAGTGATAACTACTGCAGCACCATGCCACCCTGCTCAGGGAGCATTTGTGTGTGTGAGTGTGTTGAACAGTGTCACCTGCTAAGCACTTGGTAAAAATAATTTTCAAATTTCTCAATTTTCAACACAATATAAACAACTCAGAAAAAGTCACAAAATTTTTACATTTTGAAATTGTTTAGCTCAGAGTGCTGGTGTATAAGTGACATCTAAGATGTGTACAAAGGCTTATTATTATTACAACCACAAATCAGAAAAAGTTGGGACGGTATGGAAAATGCAAATAAAAAAAGAGAGCAGTGATTTCTAAATATACTTTAACTTGCATTTCTTTGCAGACTAAGATATTTCATGTTTTGTCTGGTCAACCTCATTTCATTTGTTAATATACACCCATTCCTGGATTTCAGGCCTGCAACACATTCCAAAAAAGTTGGGATGGGGGCAGTTTAAGGCTAGTAATGAGGTAAAATAATTAAATAATGATGTGATTTGAAACAAGTGATGTCAACACGTGATTGTAATCATGATTTGGTATAAAATCAGTATCCAGGAAAGGCTTGGTCTTTCAGGAGCAAAGATGGGCCAAGGATCTCCATTTTGTCAACAAATGCTTGAGAACACCTTTGAAATGTTTCAAAACAACGTTCCTCAAAGAAAGATTGCAAGAGATTTGGATATTTCACCTTCTACGGCAAGCTGAAGCTGAACACCTGTGATCTCCAGTCCCTCAGATGGCACTGCATCATTCATCTATAGATGATATAACCACATGGGCTTGGGATTACTTTGGCAAACGTTTGCTCAGAGGCATCTGGGATGGACCATCACACAGCGGAAACATATATTGTGGTCAGATGAATCAATATTTCCGGCCTTTTTTGCAAGAAATGGACGCCGTGTGCTCTGGACCAAAGACAAAAAGGACCATCCAGGCTGTTACCAGCAATAAGTCCAAAAGCCAGCGTCTGTCATGGTATGGGGTTGTGTCAGTTCCTCAATCTCCAACTTCGTCCACTTTACAATTCCAGCACTGTAACATATGACCACTACAGCTCAGATATTGATAGTGTGGATCAGATTCCTTGAATTCAGCTTGGTTTTCAATACCTGCTTAAGTCTCTTCAGGTAAGTGGTAGTCACTATCTTTCATGTCACCATGCAGTATGTCATCAAGTTCAAGGATTCCAAGGTACTTGTACCAGCTCTTATCTAGCTCCATCTTCACCTCATCTGTTGGTAGCACAATGCCTTGACAATGAGCTTTCTTCCCCTTCTTCAGTGTGAGCACAGCCCACTTGGAAATCCCAAGCTCCATTCCTATATCAGTACTGCATTCTTACACAGTCTTCACTAAGGAATCTATCAATCTTTCCAAAGAGGTTTAAATCATATATGAACAGCAAGTGGTTGACAGCTGGGCCTATCTTTCCAAGCTGGTAACCCATTTTGACCGTTCTCAGCACCACTGAGGTATTTGTGATGACACTCACACCTAACAGTGGTGAAAAAGAGTCACCTTGAAAAATACCCCCCCGAACCTTAAAATCACCCAGGTACTCAATGTTTGAATATAGCTGTCTCTTCCAGTCCTTCATACCATCCTGGAGAACGGAAATGGCATTCTCATCAATTCCAAACGTTCGAAGAGATTCAACAATCCATGAGTGAAGTACCATATCATAGGCCTTCTTGAAATCAACCCAGGCCATGCATAAGTTGATATGATATTGCTTGCAATGCTTCAGGATTGTTTTATCTATCACTAGATGATCTTTTGTACATAATGACTGTTTGCGACATCCCTTCTGCTCATATGGGAGTAGATCATTTTCTAGCAGAAACTGGTAAGTCTCCTCAGTGAAGATGCCTGTCAATAATTTCCAGACAAGATTCAGGCAAGCTATTGGCCATTAATTCCCAACCACATTACCCTTACTCTTATTCTTCATTACCAATATTGTTCTCCCAGTTACCATCCATTCAGGGACGATTCCACTGGTAACATATTCGTCCAGGTGTTCTGCTAGCCTACCATGTATGGAAGCAAGCCATTTAAACCAGTATCCCTGGATCCCATCCGGGCCAGGTGCTTTCCAATTAGGCAGCTTGTTCACTTGCGCAGACACATTTTTGAGGTGGATCTTAATCTGCCCCTGCTTTGTTTTTTCCTGAAGCTGGACCTTCACATCCTCAATCTACTCAGCCTTGTTACTGTGTAAGACACACTGCCCCCAAATTTCACTCCAGAATTTCCATGCCTCTTCAGCAACCAGAGTTTCATTTGTCTAGTAGCTCCCTCAATATTCCAAAAAAATTGCTGTATATTATTTTTGAGCAGTTGATTCAGCTGGGGGCGGCACGGTGGTGTAGTGGTTAGCGCTGTCGCCTCACAGCAAGAGGGTCCAGGTTTGAGCCCCGGGGCCGGCGAGGGCCTTTCTGTGTGGAGTTTGCATGTTCTCCCCGTGTCCGCGTGGGTTTCCTCCAGGTGCTCCGGTTTCCCCCACAGTCCAAAGACATGCAGGTTAGGTTAACTGGTGACTCTAAATTGACCGTGAGTGTGAATGGTTGTCTGTGTCTATGTGTCAGCCCTGTGATGACCTGGTGACTTGTCCAGGGTGTACCCCGCCTTTCGCCCGTAGTCAGCTGGGATAGGCTCCAGCTTGCCTGTGACCCTGTAGAACAGGATAAAGTGGCTAGAGATAATGAGATGAGATGATTCAACTGGTATTGGTCACAGTGTTCAATGTATCTTCATACCTTTTGTGCCTTGGATATTATTATCTGCTTTAACTGCTCAATTACTGTTCTCCACCCACTCGCTCATATCTGATATTTTCTTTCAAGGGCATCCTGCTCTCTCTTCTTACCATTCTTCCAATTTCCCTTATACCACTGTTCAATCCGACTCAGGTCTTTTCTCAACATTACAATGTCCTTCTCTATTCTCTTCTTCCACCACGGCTCCATTTCCTTTCTGCCCCTCTTTTGTTTGATGTCCAATTGCTCTTCGGCCAACAGTGCTGCAGCCCAGATAAGGTCATGAGTCTCAGTGATATTATGGGTTGGTACATATTGGAGAATATCGTTCACCTGTTTGGAGACTTCTCTGATCTTGTTCCTATCCACACGATGTAGATTCATGGGAGTGTGTTCTCCACTTTCATTAATTTGTTTCAATAGTCTAGTTACTAAAGCATGTTTTCCTTCAACTAGCTCCTGGTTTTTGTGGAGACCTACGTCTCCTTGAAACCTGTTCTCATCCTGTTGGTAGGAACTAATGATGCTTTCCTCATCAGTTTCCACTTCTACAATGTTTCCCATATCACCTTCCACCAGATCTTCTCTGCCAACTGATAGTTCACAGCAGCTTTTGTTGCTGTCCAAACCTTCCTAATTGTGGGTTCTCTCTCTATTGATCCTTGATATCTCTATCTCAGTCAACCACCCCTTATTCTGAATAGCTCAAACCTAGTTCATCAACTCATTTTCAGACATGAACCAGGTTTAAGCTATTCAGAATATGGGGTGGTTGACTGAAATAGAGATGTCTTTCTCAAGCCATGCATCCAATATCCTCCACTCTACCACCTTCCAACATAGCCCTCTCATGACATTCAATCAATAACTCATACTCTGATTTAGACCACTTTCGCTGCTTTGGTTGCATACTTGATGTATTTTGGCCAGTCACAGAATGACGCCCGGTCGGAGCCTAACCATCTGGATTTACTCCAACCCCCAAACGGCTGGGCACAGCACCAAGCCCTTGTTGAGCAACAATACCGTTCATACTGTAGTTTGGTTCAGAATTGTTTAACATCATTCATGAATGAGATTGGTTTTATAAAGGCCTTTTATAAAAGCCTTTTCCTTGGCCTGGTGTGTTTATCATTTATCTGCACAAGGCAGAACACCAGTACTAGGAGCCTGCAAGCTATTGCTCAGAGACTACCCTCTTGTCCTCATCAAGGAAAAGTTATACCATGCCAGACCCCAACCTGGTATTTCAAAGACTCACATTTCGAGGATACCCAACCATGGGGTGTCCTGGCCTGCTGTCATGGACTGGAGTAAGATTAAGATTGGACTACTCTTTGTCTGGCTTCTTCCCTACGACCTGTCTGGCTTGGGTGGCCCTACCAGGAGCCATAGCTCCTGCCAGTATAGCTTTCAGGATCATCGGAACACACAAGGCCCTCCACCACAACAAGATGGTAGATCACAGAGAGTATTATTATAATAATTATTGGGCGGCACGGTGGTGTAGTGGTTAGCACGGTTGCCTCACAGCAAGAAGGTTCTGGGTTCGAACCCAGTGGCCAGCGAGGGCCTTTCTGTGTGGAGTTTGTATGTTCTCCCCGTGTCTGCGTGGGTTTCCTCTGGGTGCTCTGGTTTCCCCCACAATCCAAAGACATGCAGTTAGGTTGATGTGGGGTGGCCTTGGGCTGAGGTGCCCTTGAGCAAGGTACCTGCCCCCTGACTGCTCCCTGGGTGCTGTAGTGTGGCTGCCCACTGCTCTGAGTGTGTGCGTGTGTTCACTGCTTCAGATGGGTTAAATGCAGAGGATGAATTTCACTGTGCTTGAAGTGTGCATGTGACGAATAATAAAGGTTTCTTCTTTATTATTATTATTATTATTATCCATCCATTATCTGTAGCCTCTTATCCTGTCCTACAGGGTCGCAGGCAAGCTGGAGTCTATCCCAGCTGACTATGGGTGAGAGGCGGGGTACACCCTGGACAAGTTGCCAGGTCATCGCAGAGCTGACACATAGACACAGACAACCATTCACACTCACATTCACACCTACGGTCAATTTAGAGCCACCAATTAGCCTAACCTGCATGCTTTTGGACTGTGGGAGCACCCCGAGGACACGGGGAGAACATGCAAACTGCACACAGAAAGGCCCTCGGCGGGCACTGGGCTCGAACCCAGGACCTTCTTGCTGTGAGGTGACAGTGCTAACCACTACACCACTGTGCCATTATCATTATGTGGAGAAGAATGCACTTTTAAAAATACTTGCAAGTAGAGTCTTCTGTGATACCGCTCCTTAGTGAGCTCCGTGTGGGTGTATCAGCTGACTCATCTCATTATCTCTAGCCGCTTTATCCTTCTACAGGGTCGCAGGCAAGCTGGAGCCTATCCCAGCTGACTACGGGCGAAAGGCGGGGTACACCCTGGACAAGTCGCCAGGTCATCACAGGACTGACACATAGACACAGACAACCATTCACACCTACGGTCAATTTAGAGTCACCAGTTAACCTACCCTGCATGTCTTTGGACTGTGGGGGAAACCGGAGCACCCGGAGGAAACCCACGCAGACACGGGGAGAACATGCAAACTCCGCACAGAAAGGCCCTCGCCGGCCCCAGGGCTCGAACCCAGGACCTTCTTGCTGTGAGGCGACAGCGCTAACCACTACACCACCGTGCCGCCCGTATCAGCTGACTGTTACATTTAAAAATAATGAATAAAAATGTAAGAAAGGTGCACTATATACAGAACACGGGGTCGATTTGAGACACATTCGCCGTATTTCCATAAAAATTGCGCACTTGTTACTTTTCTTACAGAAGCACCTTATGTAATGAATTGTAATTGGCTGGAAGAAACAAGTCAAGGCTTCCCGCAAGATGGCGCTATTTGTCATTAATTATAGCACAGGATAAATTCCATTAGTTCTACTGAACAGCGTGCTAAATGTCATTTGCTTATAGGAAGTGTAGAACTATTTGGGATTGAACACTGTCTGTACTGGTGGTTTATGAGCTACAGGTCAAAAAGGATTCACGTAAAAAGCCGACATCTCAGTCAGTTATTGAATCATATCCTTATTCATAAAGGCGCCGTTTTGGACCGAACAGACTCCACATCGAGTTAAGATGATTTAAAAGTATTTGAATCTCGCGAGGAAGAGCTGCCGTCTCGCGAGGAGAGTCTCTGTGCCGCGCGCGCTAACTGCAGACGGACGGAGCTGGGGAACCCGGCCATGCGTGGCGCGTGCTACACCAACCGCACTTTCGTGGATGACGACGGGCGCGCAGCGCGAGACGCACCGGCGCCAAGGTACCGCGCGCTCCTCGAGCACACCGCAGCCCGCCCTCGCCCCGTCTGTGACCAAGTTATTTTAAACATTAATATATTTTTTGAAAACCAAATTGATGTATTTATACATGCATATTTGCTTTTCAAAATATCTGATCTAAAAGTAGCTATATTACAGATGTTGAGATTACGTCAGTATTTTGTCATTTCAGTAAATTATTTGATGATACAATTTGATATTTCACTTAACGCTTTGATAGTTACATATTTTCGTAGTTTTTCTGTTCTTAAGTTTTAAATAATGGTGTAATATGAAGAGCCGAACGTCTTGCTGAGAGAAAAGTCGGTGCGGTGTGTGTGTGTGTGTGTGTCAGAGCATTTTTTAACATAGTTACTGGGAGACCAGATGGTCTCCCAGTGGCCAGATTTGGTCTCCTAGTCAATGCCAAACCAGCTTCACTGGGAGACCAAATTTTAAACCAAGTTATGTCTTATCATTTGGTTCAATCAGTTGCAATTAATTAACCAAGTACCATGTAAGTATACTGTACATTTAACAAGGAAAACGAAGATCTATGTTATAGGATATGCACACAAGATCATGTTGGTTAAGAAAAACAAAACTAAAATTTTGGTTACTGAGATGGCTGATGTCAGAATCCGATGTCATTACTGTGTAACTTTGAGTGTCTTTGACATAACATTTGTGCTTGGTAATTGCTCTTGATAGCTGTGTAGTCACTGTAGTGTGTTTGTCTGTATGGTGATTGGTGAACCATTTTGCATCACAGAATATGCCGCAGCGGTGCAGCCGCATGGACTCTGGGGCCTGTGATTGTATTGCCCAGACCAGTTGGTCTCCTAGTGGAAAATCCTTAAAAAATGCTCTGGTGTGTGTGCTTGTACTTGCTACATACTGAGGACCGGAATAGTTTTTTTTTTTTTACAAACAGAGTGAGGACATTTTTGCTGTTCCTCGCTTCTTCAAAGGGCTGTTTCAGGGTTAAGACTTAACCACAGGGTTCAGGTTAGGCATTTAATTGTGATGGTTAAAGCAGATACGCAGAACCTTTATATTTAAATAAATTTCTGAGTGGACAGTATCTCCATCCTTGACTCTTGTATGCTGCATAAATGGGAATAAAAAAATAATTTTTTTCGTGGTCCAGTTTCCATCAAATCCTGCGCTCTGATTGGCTGGCGAGCGGGTCCGTATCCTACGGTACGGACCCCAGTTATGGACCTCTGGCGACTCGCTCGTTCACAACAACAAACATACATAGTAGCAATTTTTGTCAACATTTTTTTAAAAATAAGATTTATTTATAAGATTATCAAAAATCTTATAAATTTTTGCCAGCATTTCTCAGAAGAATAGCATTAATTTTACATCATGGATAACGATAACGACAGTGTTCATAGCGAAAGCGAGTTTTACTACCCTGAGGAAGAAGAAATAAAAGAAAACATTTCAGGAGAAAGCTAAAAACCTGTAACTGTTGTTAACGCAGAGCAAAAACATGGCTGAATCCTGAATGACTCAATTTTGTATAAATAGGGGACTACATAGGCGGCAAAATGTAGTTTTTTTCCTGCCATGGAAGTGCGCTTGTATACCGAGGAAGAAGCAATTTGCATTACAGCCATGAATGAGGATTCAAAATAGCATTAATTTTACAGCATGGATAGCGATAACGACAGTGTTCACAGCGAAAGTGAGTTTTACTACCCTGAGGAAGAAGAAATAAAAGAAAACGTTTCAGAAGAAAGCTAAAAACCTGTAATTGGCTAACAGTTTGATCTCATTAGTTAATGAGGCCCATTTTGGACCATGTTATCCTAATACATAATATTACGTTCGGTAAAAACTTTAAACCAGTACAATCTTCTTCAAAGTTTCACCAAATGGCTTTATTTATGCAATGTAAAGGTCATAATACCAGAGGCTCCAACTTGGGAAATTGCAAAGAGGGAGATTCTCCCTCTCTGTGAGTAGATCGGAGGGAGACAAGTTTGAGAGTTTTATATATATATATATATGTATATATATATATATATATATATATATATATATATATATGCATGCACACAGTTAGGTCCATAAATATTTGTACAGAGACAACATTTTTCTAATTTTGGTTCTGTGCATTACCACAATGAATTTTGAACAAAACAATTCAGATGCAGTTGAAGTTCAGACTTTCAGCTTTAATTCAGTGGGTTGAACAAAATGATTGCATAAAAATGTGAGGAACTAAAGCATTTTTTTAAACACAATCCCTTCATTTCAGGGGCTCAAAAGTAATTGGACAAATTAAATAATTGTAAATAAAATGTTCATTTCTAATACTTTGTTGAAAACCCTTTGTTGGCAATGACTGCCTGAAGTCTTGAACTCATGGACATCACCAGACGCTGTGTTTCCTCCTTTTTAATGCTCTGCCAGGCCTTTACTGCAGCGGTTTTCAGTTGCTGTTTGTTTGTGGGCCTTTCTGTCTGAAGTTTAGTCTTTAACAAGTGGAATGCATGCTCAATTGGGTTGAGATCAGGTGACTGACTTGGCCATTCAAGAATATTCCACTTCCTTGCTTTAATAAACTCCTGGGTTGCTTTGGCTTTATGTTTTGGGTCATTGTCCATCTGTATTATGAAATGCCGACCAATCAGTTTGGCTGGATTTGAGCACACAGTATGTCTCTGAATACCTCAGAACTCATCCGGTTGCTTCTGTCCTGTGTCACATCATCAATAAACACTAGTGACCCAGTACCACTGGCAGCCATGCATGCCCAAGCCATCACACTGCCTCCTCCGTGTTTTACAGATGATGTGGTATGCTTTGGATCATGAGCTGTATCACGCCTTTGCCATACTTTTTTCTTGCCATCATTCTGGTAGAGGTTGATCTTGGTTTCATCTGTCCAAAGAATGTTCTTCCAGAACTGTGCTGGCTTTTTTATATGCTTTTTTAGCAAAGTCCAATCTAGCCTTTTTATTCTTGAGGCTTATGAGTGGCTTGCACTGTGCAGTGAACCCTCTGTATTTACTTTCATGCAGTCTTCTCTTTCTGGTAGATTTGGATATTGATACGCCTACCTCCTGGAGAGTGTTGTTCACTTGGTTGGCTGTTGTGAAGAGGTTTCTCTTCACCATGGAAATTATTCTGCGATCATCCACCACTGTTGTCTTCTGTGGGCGTCCAGGTCTTTTTGCATTGATGAGTTCACCAGTGGTTTCTTTCTTTCTCAGGATGTACCAAACTGTAGATTTTGCCACTCCTAATATTGTAGCAATTTCTCAGATGGGTTTTTTCTGTTTTCGCAGCTTAAGGATGGCTTGTTTCACCTGCATGAAGAGCTCCTTTGACCGCATGTTTTCTTCACAGCAAAATCTTCCAAATGCAAGCACCACACCTCAAATCAACTCCAGGCCTTTTATCTGCTTAATTGAGAATGACATAATGAAGGAATTGCCCACACCTGCCCATGAAATAGCCTTCGAGTCAATTGTCCAATTACTTTTGGTCCCTTTAAAAACGGGGTGGCACAGGTTAAGGAGCTGAAACTCCTAAACCCTTCATCAAATTTTAATGTGGATACCCTCAAATGAAAGCTGAAAGTCTGGACTTTATGTCCATGTCCATTATATAACTATAACTTGAATATGTTTCAGTAAACAGGTAAAAAAACAAATTTTGTGTCAGTGTCCAAATATATATGGACCTAACTGTATATCATCTCATTATCTCTAGCCGCTTTATTCTGTTCTACAGGGTCGCAGGCAAGCCGGAGCCTATCCCAGCTGACTACGGGCGAAAGGCGGGGTACACCCTGGACAAATCGCCAGGTCATCACAGGGCTGACACATAGACACAGACAACCATCCACGCTCACATTCACACCTACGGTCAATTTAGAGTCACCAGTTAACCTAACCTGCATGTCTTTGGACTGTGGGGGAAACCGGAGCACCCGGAGGAAACCCACGCGGACACGGGGAGAACATGCAAACTCCGCACAGAAAGGCCCTCGCCGGCCACAGGGCTCGAACCTGGACCTTCTTGCTGTGAGGCGACCGCGCTAACCTCTACACCACCATGCTGCCCATATATAATGTGTGTGTGTGTATATATAATGATATATATATATATGAATAAATCACCACATTTCGTGTCAATTAAATCTTATTAATAGTAACAGATCTAGATGAATCCAGTGACTATAGACCAAACTTTAATATGTCTAAAGTCAATGTTAATGTCAATAATGACTATTATAAATTGCCAATGGTAGACCCTCTGATGATAATGTTCTTCTTATAATATTCTAAGTTAAAAGTCAGACATGTTCGTTAGAATCTAATGTCTGCTCTGGTGATCTAACCGTGTCAGATATAGGGTCGTCTTGCTGCCGTCCAAAATAGTCCGCCATTCGTCCCTGGCGACCATCGCGATGGGCAATCCCAACTTTATCTTGGTGATTTTCTGATATTTTTTCTCCGTAGTTTGGCTTTCGCCATTTCCACCAACGGAACTTCGTTTCATTATCTCATTCAAGAGAACATAAAGTTAAAGCCGAGCAGGCGATAAATGCAGACGAAATGCAGACGCAAAAAAACAAACAAAATGGTTGAGTGTCGCAGGTTTTCTCATTCTCTCGTGCATATCATTAATAGTGCCATCTGTATGCTTTATCGGTAACTGCTAAGACATTGGGTGGCTCAGTGTGACCCCGCAGCGGGGACCGAATTCCGCTCCATTCATATGCGCACTTGATCTGCGCGCGCGCGCATGCCTCCGGCATTCACTCCAATCCCCCTGTGACGCCGATCAGTGAACTGACCGGGGAATCGGCATATACCGTGGGGTACACACTTGAGTCCACCCATACAATGTCAGACACACGAAAAGCGGAAAGTCAACTATTAATTTTCGTCAACATAAACGGATCAAGTTCAGGCTCGTAGGCAGCATTTTAAAATCACCGAGGTCCGTGATGCGCAAAGCGTGCGCCGAAACATTTCGACATATTTAAATGAGAGGGATGAATTACACGCCACACAAGAGATCTACTCCTGAAATTACTTTTAATGGTGTTTGAACTGAATATAATCAGTTTTGAAAAAAAAAATCATGTATGTGGCAAGAGTAAGAATAATTTAAGCTTGTTTAATGGTTTGATCTGGCCCAAGCAATGAGGACAAAACTGCACTGCTTCGAAAATGTAAATTTAACAGCTTGATGAAAGTGTGCTGATGGTTATCATGAAAAACCCTGTGTCTCCTGCACTGCGTTCCTCCCCTGAGTCGCGCGCTCATTCGCTTTTGTGTTCTTGGTCTCAGAGCCGCACGAAACAGAGACAGAAGACAGAATCAACATTTAACATAATTAATAATGCACTTTTTACAGAGACGTTTTAATGTTATTCTTTATTTTTTTATTCAGTTGAATATTTAGTGTACAAATGTATTTTCAGCTCTTAAAAATGACCGAGGTCCAGACCTCGGTGGCCTTATAGCTGGCTACGGCCATGATCAAGTTATATATTTTTTAAACTAATCATGTGTAGTAAGGGCGGGTGGGAGATTTTTATGTTGTCAGCGGGAGGTCGGGAGGATTTTCTAAATGTTCCCTAAAGCGGGAGATCTCCCGCCCATGGCGGGAGAGTTGGAGCCTCTGTAATACTGTGTAACTTTGTTTGAGCAAAAACATGGCTGAATCCTGAATGACTCCTATTTGTATAAATAGGGGACTACATAGGCGGCAAAATGTAGTTTTTTCCCTGCCATGGAAGTGCACTTGTATACCGAGGAGGAATCCATTTACATTACAGCCGTGAATGAGGATTCAAAATGGCGACTCACCTCGGCTCGGTTTTCCCTTTCGGGCGCTCTCGTTTTCTGTTAGAATTTGGTAAAGAAAAAAATAAATATATTATTTACCAGCTTAAGGTCGGTCCATATGGTGAAATACCGTGACCTCGGCCTTGGGTACTTTCAGGGCCTCGGTCACGGTATTTCACGATACGGACCTCCCAGCTGGTAAATAACATGTATTTATTTTTGAGAGTTAAAATTGACCGCAAAGTTGGCATTCGAGCTGCCCCGCTGAGCCAGCCAGCCCTGAGTGTGTGACATCACAGCGGTAACCAGTTTTAAAGTGCATATTCTGGAACAATTTCGTTTTTTTTTAAGATGAAAGTATGTCCCTTTACACACTCATCCAGAAGGGTAATTTTGCACAAGGCCATCTGTCTACAGCAGAAAAAAATAAAATAAAACGCATCTGGAAAAATCCCAAGGTAGTCTGGAGCCAGATTCGTGACATTACCTGCGGAAGCGCCAGCGAGAGCTTGCACGGTTTCAGTGCACAGCCTGTGTAGACCAAGTTTAGCAGCTAGCAATTTTGCATTGAAATATGGAATTGTCACCTGAGTGCAATGTTACTTCACCTTTGGATGAAGAATATAATGAGATGTCAGAATTAATTCTTACCAGGGGTGTCGTGGATAAGGCGCCATACCATTAAATCCAGGGACCTGGGTTTGATTCCAGCCCGAGGTCATTTCCTGGTCCCTCCCCGTCTGTCTCTCTTGCTCATTTCCTGTCTCTACACTGTCCTATCCAATAAAGGTGAAAAAAGCCCAAAAAAAATCTTTAAAAAAAGAATTAATTCTTACCCTGGCAACTTGTGAATTGCTGATTTTCTTTGTCTTTTTCTCGGCTCTGCTTTGGTCCTCGACTTCCGGGTCCTCGGCAAGCGCTCCCATTTCTCTCTCATTGTCCGGTCTCTTGGAAAACGATGAGTACTAATCCCATCAAGATTGGTGTTGCTACACCTTCCTACGATACATCTGTTAACCATTTTAATAATTACGTGATAATGTTGAAGAAATTTGCAGAAAACCACCAGGTCGTTTTCTCATAAACAAACCAGCGCTGACATGGGATTCAGAAGGAGGTGTCCCACAGATGATGTCATGAAAATCAATGTTTGCTGGGAAATCCAAATGGCAAGTTTTTTCAGAGGCGGACCAATTCGCCTCAAATGGCTTGATTTCAATTGAATTTTTCTGGTATTGTGCAAGGTAAAAAAATTGTACAAAATGCAAAATGTGACAGATATTTGACCAACGTTTAATATAAAATAAGAGAATTACATTGATCTTGCTCCTGAATTTACCCATGATATGCACTTTAAGGCCGAGGCCTTTTACAGCTATAGACCAAAGTCATATAAATAAAAATTTATGGTGAAAGTAAGAAATACCGTTACCAACTTGCTCAACTAAGACTGATTTGACTTCATTGATTGTGGATTGACTCTCATTAAAATAGGAAAGTTTTTATAACTTATGCAACATACATGTACATGCATGCATTTTCACTGATAAAACGTAAAAGCCTAATTAAATAATCAGATGAACTGAGACAATCACATTCTGAAGCAAATTAAATCATCTTATACCGGTAACTTAAACACACAATACAAGTTACATGTATTAATCTAAATGCAGGTAAACAACATGTTGTGTTTGTTGTTTTTTTATCCAAATGAGAGTCGGAGCTTACCTGTCTGTGTTCTCGCTTCTTGAAGGCCGATATGTTTTTGAAACAATCTGACTTTCAGTTGTTCATTCAGTTCTCCGTTCATTCACTTCTTCCACGTAAGGGCGAGATGGCAGCAATATCCAGTTTAGAACTCAGACGGCTGCTCCACTCATTCACTGTTTTCTTCATACTGTGTATTCCGCCATTACTGCTCAGCTCAGGCAATTACTAAAACCCAGGATGAAACAGGATGTCACCGGTTTTAGCAACAACTGTGGGGAGGTCACTGCCCAAGCGATATGTCCCGTCCCGTTCCGGGTTTTGGCAACAACCCTCAGCTCACTCTGGGAGGACTGATGCAACTGAACTCACTTTCCTTTTAAAATCAATAAATAAAATAAATACTTTCCTTTTCCGGGCGGCACGGTGGTGTAGTGGTTAGTGCTGTCGCCTCACAGCAAGAAGGTCCGGATTCGAGCCCTGTGGCCAGCGAGGGCCTTTCTGTGCGGAGTTTGCATGTTCTCCTCGTGTCCGCGTGGGTTTCCTCCGGGTGCTCCGGTTTCCCCCACAGTCCAAAGACATGCAGGTTAGGTTAACTGGTGACTCTAAATTGACCGTAGGTGTGAATGTGAGTGTGAATGGTTGTCTGTGTCTACGTGTCGGCCCTGTGATGACCTGGCGACTTGTCCAGGGTGTACCCCGCCTTTTGCCCGTAGTCAACTGGGATAGGCTCCAGCTTGCCTGCGACCCTGTAGAACAGGATAAAGCAGCTAGAGATAATGAGATGAGACTTTCCTTTTCTTGTAGTTTTCTTTTTCTTTAATTGTTGGTACTGCACCCTCTTTCAATACGGGCTTATAGCCAATGCTCCTCAACAGATCAGAGGTCTCATACAAGTCTTCAGTAAAATGTGCAGAGCAGAGGAAAGACCACTTCATAGGCGCCCAATGTGCCCGTGAACTTCTCACAAAATGCATCCAAATCTTTGCAGTTTGAACATTCTTGAGCCATGAATGCCATGTGAATCCACCTTCTGTCGTGTTGCTGCACCCGCCAGCAGCACATTTACGTGGCATGGCAATAAATTAGCTCAAAACGGAGGATGAGAGTTGCAGTCAGCTCTGTGTTTTAGTATAGCGGAAATGGCAATGAGACCGATAGCCTTCCTGCTGTGACGTTATGGACATCAAGGTCATTCACTCAGACCGCTACCTATATAAATCACTTTAATCGTAAAAAAGACTATATTAGATTTATTGTTCACGCTTAAAACTATTCCTGTGCCATTCTTGAGGTCTCAAGGCATTTATAAACGAAAGTGAGGTCATGGTTCTGTGTATATGCTTTAAGGTTACGGAATGCATTATGCCAATGAGTGTCCTTACAGAGACAGAAGTGTGTGTGTTTAAATTTTGAGGCCAAATGTCCCACAAACGACAGGAAGATCTAGTTTTGATCTTATTATTATAGCTAACCTGCATGTCTTTGAACTGTGGGAGGAAACCAGAGCACCCAGAGGAAACCGGCACAGGGAGAACATGCAAACTCCACACAGAAAGGCCCCTGTCAGCCATGAGGTTCGAACATGGAACCTTCTTGCTGTGAGGCGACAGTGCACCACTGCACTATCATGCTGCCCAGCCACTGGGGTTGCACAAGGCACAGGTCCCAAGCCCGGATAGATTGCATATTACAGGAAGGATTTCTGGGATAGCATTGAGTCAAGCCTACCGTCACTGTGTAACCTGTCTCTCTGATTAAAGTTGTAGACTAATGCAACAAGTAAATCAATTCACTCGTGGTTCTCTTGCTAGCTGGGTGTGAACTGCGAGTCATTAGAGTGATCAAAGAATTTCTCCTTAGAGTGATCAATGGCACGTTTAAGATGCCATTTCTCACTCAATCTGGCAATCTGACTTTCTCTGCAAATTTAGGCATCTTAAAATGTTTTTATTAATGCCAAATAAAATATCCAGCACAAATTATATATGATAGACATAAATTAATAATTTATAAATTTTATTTCAAGCACGTTTTTAGTTAGCGGGACTGCAGCTTATCACCGCTCCCACCTGCACCGCATATGTGCACTCCTGCTCCCGCCCGCGCGCGCATATGTGCACTTCTGGTCCCGCCCGCGCCCGCAATGAGCTTTCAAAATTTGTCCCGCGCCGCACTGCTTTGCAGCGGGTCCCGCGAGTCCCGCGGGACTCCCGCGGGAGTGCAGGGCTCTACTGTGTGACCTCGCCGACTATTACACACCTTGTTCTTGGAGTGATCTTTGTTGGTTGACCACTCCTGGGGAGGGTAACAATGGTCTTGAATTTCCTCCATTTGTACACAATCTGTCTGACTGTGGATTGGTGGGGTCCAAACTCTTTAGAGATGGTTTTGTAACCTTTTCCAGCCTGATGAGCATCAACAACGCTTTTTCTGAGGTCCTCAGAAATCTCCTTTGTTCGTGCCATGATACACTTCCACAAACATGTGTTGTGAAGATCAGACTTTGATAGATCCCTGTTCTTTAAATAAAACAGGGTGCCCACTCACACCTGATTGTCATCCCATTGATTGAAAACACCTGACTCTAATTTCACCTTCAAATTAACTGCTAATCCTAGAGGTTCACATACTTTTGCCACTCACAGATATGTAATATTGGATCATTTTCCTCAAGAAATAAATGACCAAGTATAATATTTTTGTCTTATTTGTTTAACTGGGTTCTCATTATCTACTTTTAGGACTTGTGTGAAAATCTGATATTGTTTTAGGTCATATTTATGCAGAAATATAGAAAATTCTAAAGGGTTTACAAACTTTCAGGCACCACTGCACCTTTTCTGTAATCTAGATTCTGACCTTTTCAGATGCTGTTACACAGCTAAATATTTTTATTGGCCTATAGATCAAAAGGCAGTACGGTGGTGCAGTGGTTAACACTGTTGCCTCACAGCAAGAAGGTTCTGGGTTTGAGCCCAGTGACTGACAGGAGCCTTTGTCTGTGGAGTTTGCATGTTCTCCCCATGTCTGTGTGGGTTTCCTCCGGGTGTTCCAGTTTCCCACACAGTCCAAAGACATTCAGGTTAGCCTAACTGGTGGCTCTAAATCTAACTACACTGTAGGTGTGAATGGTTGTTTCCCAAGCCCAGAAATGGGAGGGTTGTGTCAGGAAGGGTATCTGGTGTAAAACTATGCTCCAATTAATATGACATGGATCACTTGGGTCCACATGAATCCTGACCTGGCAGCAATGCTGGACAAGGAAGAAGAAGATAGACATGGGTCAAAATAACTTCTACTTGTGCCTTTCGGTCACCATTTAGTTCTTTTGATCTCTTATGGAGTTTTGTGGTTGTCAAAAAAGTGCAAATAAGTTGTGTCAGGAATACACTTTGTGGGTGATTTACACCTTACAGGTACACTTTACAGGATTCACACACAAGTAAGAAGAAGAAAATCTGCATTTCAGAAAATGTTTGTTAATCCAGCTAAAAGTGTTAGTTCACTTTGTCTTATACAAACATTTATACACAACTTTATGATTGCCCATTACATGCAGTTTACCAATTTTCCTGTAAGTAGTCGAATTTATTATGAGGTTTTCCACTGTTCCTGACTGATTGAGGCTGTTTTTGTTTCCTGTTTGCTCCTTCTTGTAGTGTGACTTCTGAATGCTCCCAAATGCTCAGTGGAGTTGTGCTCAATGTTCAGAGACTGAAGATGGCTACTGGTGAACCTGATGTCCCACCCCTCCAGGGCCGTGCTCGCTTCCGAGAACTGTTACTGGGTGAACAGCCATGCCAAAGTGAGGACAGGTATGGTATCCTCATTGTATTAGCAATGGCTAGGCATGGCATTGACATATTCCGTATCACTTGGAAATTTCACACTCAAGCAAGTTTGCAAATGTCTAAATGCAAATATATTAAGGCAAGCGTAGACCCAAATACTCAGTTGTTGCATCATCTGTGTAATTCTTTGCTTCTGGTTGTAGTGGTTGTGCTTATAGCTATACAAAAAACATTTTATCTTTAATAGTTTTGCAAATTATTATTCATATGGAATCCGACCAAAAAACCCTGTGAAGTGTACACCAGGTCAAATCTTTGACAATGGCTTTATCTCCAAAATTCATGAATTAAACACGGTCTGTTTTACTACTGCCTTTTCTTGCATGATGTATGGCATAAAGATCTGCATGTGGGAGCTGCTGATGCAGAGCTAGGAGTGTAACTAATTTCATAATTTCAGGGTGACTTTTCAGGATGAGCTCTGTCGAGCCATGCAAGAAAAAAAAATGATGACAGCCATGACGAATACCCAAACTGGTTGCAACTTGAGCATCTTCAACAGGCACTGCAACATAATGCTGAGAATGATGTGTAAGGCTTGCAAGCTATTAGAAAAACTACCCCTTAGGTAGGCTTTTCATAGAGAGAACAGCTCTGATGCTGGTTTCTGAGGCACCTACATCCACAATGAATGGCTTGGAGGGGTCAGGATGCCTTAATATGGGAACTGTGGTAAAGGCTTCCTTGACTCATGAGAATGCTTGGTCAGCTGCGAGGTTCCACTGTAGCCATTTGGCTCATTTTTTTGTGGAGGGCAGTTTGGGGAGATGCTAAGGTGCTGAAGCCCTGGATGAAACACCAGTAGAAACTGGCAAATCCCAAGAAATACTGCAGTGGCTGCAGTGACTGTAGTGACCTTTTTTTGATCCATAAGCACCCCCACAGATTTGATGATGTATGAAAGCCAGCGTGTGCACATGGAACTAATATGTTTCTCCCTTTACCTAGAATTAATTCTTGAGCAGTCTAGACAACACCTTTTTGATGTGTTGGACATGGGAATAGATCTAGATGTCGCTGATGTAAGCTATGACAAATATCCCCAACATGTCCCATAGGGCATCAGTAATCAGGCACTGGAAGAGGGTTGATGACGAAGATAACCCATATGGCATCGCACAGTACTCCGTGTGGCCAGAGGTGGTGCTTCCATTGTCTCCTTCCTGAATGTGTACCAGGTTGTAGGCAGTCCAAAGGTTGAGTCTCGTGAAAATCTTGGCTTCCCTAAGTTGCTCTAGAGTGGCCAGGACCAGGGGCATTAGATAGCTATACTTGACCCCGACCTGATTTAGGCCCCAATAGTCAATGCAGGGCTGTAAACCACACCCTCTTTTCTTCACAACGAAGAACCCTGCGGTATGCATATTATATATAATATATATCCCTGCTTGAGTGCTTCATTTCTCGTTGTACTCCTTCATTGCTTACTTTTTCCTTAGCTGACAGGGGGTAGATGCGGTTGTGAGGGAGCGCAGCTTCTGCCAGTAGCTTGATAGCACAGTCATAGGGGCGATGTGGCAGGATACACATCGGGAAAAAAAAGACCTGGCCTTTCTCCAGTATTGTCCAGGATGTTTTTTATTTTGTCTTTTGCACCATTCTGTGTAAACTCTAGAAACTGTTGTGTGTGAAAATCCCAGGAGATCAGCAGTATCTTAAATACTCTAACACCAACAACCATGTCACAGAGATCACGCTTTTTCTTCATTCTGATGTTTGATGTGAACATTACCTGAAGCTCTTGATCTGTATCTGCATGATTTTTTTGTGTTGTGCTGCTGCCACATGATTGACAGATTAGATAACTGCGTGAATGTGCAGGTGTCTATACACACACACACACACCTCCACACACTCACATAGGTTGTTTTAGAGTGACACTATGCCATTCTCAAGTCCAACTATATTGATGATCGTTTTTGCAGAGTATGTGCCATGTTGCTGTGGCAACCACTGTGAACCACAGAACAAGTGAGGCAGAGATGGAGAAGGAGAAACAGAGAATCTGTGTTTATTCTGTATAGATTTTTCTCTGGGAAGTTGAGTTGGAAATGCTTTTTTTTTTTTTAACCCTTCAACGATTCATACACTTGTTTGATGACTCTCTAAAATGCTGGTCAATAAGCCCAGTGATGGCTCCTGCTGTTATGATCACACATACACACACAGCGCGTGCACACACAAAGCAGAGTGTGTGTATTTGTATGTGTGGGCGAGCTCTTCTGAAATCCTGCACTCCTGTGAGTCATTCACTCTGTAACATTGTTACAGAAAGACATGATGGAGGTGAAGAGCACCATGCCATCCTGGGTTAACCCTGCTGCAGTCACATGGAGACTCGACACTTTTGGCAGTGATTCTGGTTAGAGGTAGTGATGAGAACGTTAGAGCATGATCTTTCGCGCTCTCTGTCTTTTTCTCTCTGCAACCCTGAGAATCTCTGTCTTTCCAAGTGTGTCTCTCCCTGTGCCTGCTGATTTTCTTATTTTACTTTGGAAAAAAAGTCTCTTGCTTAATTATTGTGTAATTATCGCATTTATTAAATTACAGACGCTCGATTATCACATTTAAATCAAACTTTTATTGAGCTGCATTCCTTAATTTCACATTCCTTATTATTTACCATGTGCATCACACCAAACTTGAACCCTTTTCAGTGTAGCTGCTTCCTCACAAAACATGAAGTTTCACATTTGTGAAATGTCTGTTGATGCCCTTTTCTGAGTTTAGGACATAAAGGGAGCATAATAAAATAAAAATATTATATTCCATCTTAGGGCGGCACAGTGGTGTAGTGGTTAGCGCTGTCGCCTCACAGCAAGAAGGTTCTGGGTTCAAGCCCCGTGGCCGGCGAGGGCCTTTCTGTGCGGAGTTTGCATGTTCTCCCCGTGTCCGCGTGGGTTTCCTCCGGGTGCTCTGGTTTCCCCCACAGTCCAAAGACATGCAGGTTAGGTTAACTGGTGACTCTAAATTGACCGTAGGTGTGAATGGTTGTCTGTGTCTATGTGTCAGCCCTGTGATGACCTGGCGACTTGTCCAGAGTGTACCCCGCCTTTCGCCCGTAGTCAGCTGGGATAGGCTTCAGCTTGCCTGCGACCCTGTAGAACAGGATAAAGCGGCTACAGATAATGAGATATTCCATCTTAGCTCTAAAATATTGGTCTGCTGCTAATCTAATTTTACTGCCAACAAAAGAAATAGTAAGTTACAAAAGAACAAAAAAGTGATGGCTCATTAGCTGAACTATATGTGTACAATATTTCACTATACTATATTTCAGATATTATGGATTTCTACACAAGGAACTTACAGTCAACTATGGAATTATTGGGCCCCTTCTGAACAATGGACAATAATTATTGTAAACATTGTGAAATTTAAAAACCTTTTAGCATTACTTAAAAAATCTTAATAGTATTAGTTTATAAAAATATGGAAAAATTATTGAAATTTAAAAAATTATTTCAGTTAAGGATCGGCACAGTGGTGTAGTGGTTAGCATTGTCGCCTCACAGCAAGGAGGTCCTGGGTTCAAGCCCAGCGACCAGCGAGGGCCTTTCTGCACGGAGTTTGCATATTCTTCCCGTGTCTGCGTGGGTTTCCTACGGGTGCTCCGTTTTCCCCCACAGTCCAAAGACATGCAGGTTAGATTAATTGGTGGCTCTAAATTGACCGTAGGTGTGAAATGTGAGTGTGAATGGTTGTTTGTCTCTGTGTGTCATCCCTGCGATAACCTGGTGACTTGTCCAGGGTGTACCCCACCTCTCACCCATAGTCAACTGGGATAGGCTCCAACTTGCCTGCGACCCTGTAGAACAGGATAAGTGGCTACAGATAATGGATGGATGGATTTCAGTTAAAAAAAAATCTGGTGGTTGTCTTTAACCAAATATTAATGTTGTACACATAAAATTTCCTTGTGATTGGGAAAAACCAAACAGCTTTTTGACCAGTGGTGAATTTAGGTAAATAATGTTTAAACAAATAGTAGAAGCAGATAAAAAAAAAAAGTCAGCATGATCAGGACCATAATAGTTTCAAAAACCTGGAACATCTGTAAATTTGCCATCTCAGTGCACTCTCAGAAAATAAAGTATATTGTACCTTTAGGGGTACAATGGCTTGTCACTGAGGCAGTACCCTCTAAAGTATTTATTTGTACCCTTTATACAGTGATTTGGAACATCTGTGCACCTTTTTGGCCCTAAAAAGGTCCACATAGTTACCTTGAGGTCCAATAATAAGCCCTGTACTGTCCTTGCTGAAGTGTGGCAACTCCAACTATACAGTCAGCTAAACTCTCTTAAATCCATGAATGAGAAGAATGCCTGAATCCTGGTTTGATGATTTATTTTCACTCTTAACATTGAACTGGATCCAGTAGGTGATAGACATAGAGTCTAGAGTAAGAGAGTGAAACTAGGAAAAAAAAAAACCAGAATAGCTTAACTAGTTACCATCCTAGTTTCCATACACATAACATAAAACTATACAACTGCCCGACAAGCTAACTGACTGATGATGAGAGACCGCAGTGAGTAGCATTCTGCAAGCTAACAAGCTATCTATAGCCTTTTAACTTCGTTTTTTTACAGCATAAATTAACATTAAGTATTTAATTACAACAGATATGTAATACATACAAGCGATGCTTCTTCCGGGGAATCAACAGTGAGAAGCCTCCATCTTGAATGAATGAACGTCTGCACCGCTCGTCAATTTATCGTACTATCGTCTACTTACGGTTTTAGCGCAAAAAAAGGATTTCAAAATAAAAGTCTGCCTGAAATAAAGATGCGCTAAAATAAATACATGAAATGAAACGTAAATGCCTGAAGGGCAGAACACTCCCCGTCTGACCTTAAAGGTCACTATTAACCTTTAAATGTCTCTGAACCTTAAAGATCAATCTTTGGCAAAAGAAGAACAACTTCTGATACTGGTCTCAGGAACATCTTTACAGAGCCTTGATCCGACGTCCTGAGTTCCACCTTCCGCACTTTGCCATCTCTCCCAGGAAAGACAGCCGTGATCCTCGCCATAGGCCATGCATTGCGTGCAGCTTGGTTATCTTTCAGGAGCACAATGTCTCCTTCTTTCAAATCACGTTGAGAGTCTCTCCATTTCCGGTGGGCTTGTAGAGTGGGAAGAAACTCCTGATGCCAGCGAAGCCAGAATCTGTCGGCAAGAGCTTGCACTTGTCTCCGTTGTCTACTGAAGAGATCCTTGTCTGTGAATTCTCCCTATGGTGCTGTTACTCCAACCTTCTGGGTAAGTATCAGCTTGGTTATCTTTCAGGAGCACAATGTCTCCTTCTTTCAAATCACGTTGAGAGTCTCTCCATTTCCGGTGGGCTTGTAGAGTGGGAAGAAACTCCTGACGCCAGCGAAGCCAGAATCTGTCGGCAAGAGCTTGCACTTGTCTCCGTTGTCTACTGAAGAGATCCTTGTCTGTGAATTCTCCCTATGGTGCTGTTACTCCAACCTTCTGGGTAAGTATCATTGCAAGGGACAAGATGTAAGGTGATTCCGGGTCAGTGGAAACAGGGACAAGAGGTCTGGCGTTTATTATTGCAGTCACTTCTATCATGAGTGTGCACAGGACGTCATGTGTAAGTTGGATGTTCTTTTGTAGCAGGATGGCATCTAGGATCCGTCTTGATAGTCCTATCATACGTTCCCATGATCCCCCCCATGTGAGATACGTGAGGAGGATTAAACACCCATGAGCACCCACGCTGACTCAATAAGTTCTGTACTGTGACATCAGGTTGTTTTTGGCTCAGTCCTAGTTCCTTTGCAGTGGCTGTGAAGTTTGTTCCACAGTCTGACCTTATCTGCCTTGCTGGTCCTCATATGGAGAAGAAACGTCTCAATGCATTAATGCAGCTGGATGTATCCAAGGAGTTGACGATCTCAATATGCACGGCCCGAGAACTCATGCAGCAGAAAAGCATTGCCCATCTCTTGCTTTGTGCCTGTCCACCTCGTGTGTGCCTGGAGATGACTTGCCAAGGTCCAAAGATGTCCACACCAACATAAGTGAAGGGTGGGCATGTGTGTAAACGTTCTGGAGGTAAGCCAGCCATTAGCTGTACCTCTGTTCTTCGTCTCAACTTTTGGCACGCAACACATTTGTGTAGGACGGAGGCAATAAGTCGCTTTCCGCCTATAACCCAGAAGCCCGCTGCTCTGAGGGCCCCTTCAGTGAAATGACGGCCCTGATGTATCACATTTTCATGGTACTGTCGCACCAACAGCAGAGAGACATGACTGTTCTTGGGCAAGGTAACAGGGTTCTTTTCCGGCAAGCTCAAGTCTGCGTGCTTCAATCTGCCGCCAACACAGATCAGATCACCTTCAAGAACAGGTCTGAACTTCTGAAGGGAACCGTCTTTGGTTACAGCATGCCCATGTTCATCTCATCTCATCTCATCTCATCTCATCTCATCTCATCTCATCTCTAGCCACTTTATCCTGTTCTACAGGGTCGCAGGCAAGCCGGAGCCTATCCCAGCTGACTACGGGCGAAAGGCGGGGTACACCCTGGACAAGTCGCCAGGTCATCACAGGGCTGACACAGACACAGACAACCATTCACACTCACATTCACACCTACGGTCAATTTAGAGTCACCAGTTAACCTAACCTGCATGTCTTTGGACTGTGGGGGAAACCGGAGCTGCCCATGTTCAAGAGCTGCAAACTGTTGTGTAGATGTCAGCCTGAGCAGTCCTGATAATAATGTGTTTGGCTTGAGACAACTCATCCACAGTACGTGGGAGCTTGCAGTCGTGCCATCCTTTACGCTCACTGGACTTGTTGTGTCTGTAAGCTCTGGCTATGTGAATGAGTAGAGCAATAGCCCTGGTGAGTGCATGCATTGATGAAAAGCGCTGGAAGCGTCTGGCAGTAAGGCCTCTGTTTTGAGTCTGTGTCAGGAAGCTGCTCACTTCAGGGTGTATTTCCTGATCTGATTCTGGGTTTACAAGTTCGAACGTTTGGCTTGTTTCTCTGTCTGTTGGACTTGGTTTCCACAAAAAGGCTGGGCCGGTGAACCACGTTGTCTGTGTCAGTTGAGATGCAGGAACTGACCTGGATGCGTGGTCAGCTGGGTTGTCTTCTGTGTCGACGTAAAACCATTGGTCAGGTCTTGTGGACTGACGGACATCTAACTCGATTGTGAACGTACACATAGAAGCGTTTGCTTTGATTGTGAATGTATCCAAGCACTACTTTGCAATCACAGAAGAACTTGATGGCACTCAGCTTCATATCCAGTTCGTCTTGGATGATTTCTGCAACTTCCACGGCTAGTACTGCGGCACACAATTCTAGCCGAGGGATGGTGTGTTCGGACTGTGGTGCCAGCTTGGCCTTCCCTAGAATGAATCCCACTTCAATCTGTCTCTCGCCTTGAATAGTCCTGAGATATGCCACGACTCCAATGGCTTTTGTGGATGCGTCTGAAAACACACATAACTCTGTGTGTTCAGTTTTGGAAAGTGATGTTGCAGTATATGCCCGCAGGATGTGCAGCTTGCTCAAGTTGTGTAGCGACTCTCGCCAGATCTCCCATTGCTTCAGCTTTTGTTCTAGAAGAGGTGTATCCCAGTCACATGCATCAACACAGAGTTCTCTTAGGAGACTTTTGCCTTCAATGGTCACTGGTGCAACTATGCCCAAAGGGTCAAAGAAGCTGTTCACTGTAGACAGAACTCCCCTGCGAGTGAAAGCCTTGTGTTCTGAGACTGCAAATGTGAAAGTGTCTGTCGTTGTCTCCCACAGCAGTCCCAGGCTGCGTTGCACTGGTGTAGCTTCACCATTGAAGTCCAGGTCTCTCAGAACTGCTCTGTCTTCTGGCGCAAATGCCTGTAGTACGGCTTTACTATTTGAGGCGAACTTGTGCAGCCTCAGATTCGATTCACTGAGAGATGCCTGCGTTCTCTGTAATATGCTGATAGCTTTGGCTTCGCAAGGCACTGATATAAGTCCATCATCTACGTAAAAATGACGTTCAACAAACTGAACGGTGTCTTCTCCATGTTTGTGTGCACCCTCTTGGATGGCTCTCCTTAGTGCATAGATGGCCACAGATGGGACGGGCTATTGCCAAAAACATGGACTCTCATTCTGTAGTCGATGACCTCCTTAGACATGTCATTGTCTCTGTACCACAAAAACCTCAGGGAGTTTCTGTGGTCTCTGTGGACGAGGAAGCAGTGGAACATCTGCTGTATGTCGGCAATCACTGCTACTTGTTCTTTGCGAAAGTGGATCAGCACCCCAATGAGTGAGTTATTGAGATCTGGGCCTGAGAGAAGAACATCATTCAGTGACATACCAAAGTACTTGGCGCTGGAATCAAACACCACGCAGATGTTCTCGGGCTTTCGTGGGTGGTAGACCCCGAAGGTGGGCAAGTACCAACATTCCTCATTCTCTTCCAGTGGCGGAGCCACTTCTGCATGTCTGTTGTCAAATATTTTCTTCATAAATTCCAGGAACTGATCTCTCATCTCTGGTTTCCTCCTCAAGGTTTTTTCCAAGGAGGTGGAGCGGGTGAACAGCTGTTCACGGTTGGTGGATAGAAGTTGACGTGGAACTCTGAAGGGGAGAGGAGCAACCCAGTTGTTTGACTTGTCTCTGTACATTTCTCGAGCCATGATTTCCAAAAAGATTGTGTCCTCGATGGACGGTGCAGGTTTGTTGTCAAAATCTGTCTCCTCGAAGACCTTGTGTCCAAGGTCCTCCAATGACACCTTACAGGGTTTGTTCTTCTGCTCCTTGCCATAGGACACACCCTCAGTGAGCTTCATGAAACCTTCACAGGGTTTGAGGATGGAGGGACGGCCGTTCTGTAGCACATTTGTCTTAAATGTGCTCACCGTTGGTTTATGTGCTTTCCCTAAGCACACATCTCTGACTAGAACCCATCCTAAATCCAGTCTTTGCGCAAAGGGGGCGTTATGAGGTCCACTGACTTGTTGTCTGACTTTATGGACCCTAACAATGTCTCTGCCTAGCAAGATGAGGATTTTCGCTTTGGGGTCAAGTTCTGGTATGTAAGGAGCAACACTTCGCAAGTGTGGATGGTGGCGGGCTGCATCAGGTGTTGGTATTTCAGAGCGGTCATTGAGTAGCTCATTACACTCAATTAGCGGCGGTAGCGTTAGGCTAGTCTGCCCATCGAGAGATTCAACTTGAATTCCCTCTGCTTTCCTGCCCAATGTCTCAACCAGCCCGGCACAGGTCCTGAGTGAGCAGGGGAATGATTGGCCTTTGATGTCGAACAGCTCAAAGAAGTCAGATCGGATCAATGATCGGTTACTTTGATCGTCCAAAATCACATGCACATTAGCTTCTCACGTTTACCTTGAGGATACACTTGAACTAGACAGATCTTCGAGCAGGATCTTGCTATTCGGCCTGGTCCACACACCTGGGTGCATTGTGAACTTATGGCTGTGCTGTCGCCGCTGTTTTCCTCTTCCTCCCCGCCATTGTCTGGTGGGGGTGTCGGCCTTCTGTAGACTTGAGACGGTGGTCCTAGATGCATGGCAGCACAATGTCGGTCGCTATCACACTCTAAGCATTTCATTGTTGCCTTACAGTCCTTTGCAAGATGACTGGCAGATGTGCAGCACTTGAAGCAAATCCCATGTTCTTTGAGAATGTTCTTTCTTTCCTCCAGGCTCTTGCCTCTGAATGCTCTGCATTTCCTCAGCGCATGAGGCTTTTTGTGAATGGGACAATTTTTCTCTGGCCCATCAGGCTTCTTCTCAGGTGAGTTTGTAGGTGGGTCTTTACCTGAAGACATATCTGTCTTGTGAACGGCTATTTTGTTTCCATAATTTCTCAAGCCTGCTTTGTCTGATTTCAAGCTGCTGCTGCTGCCACATGGAAGAAGAAAGCTGGGGTCATTCCTTCGTTGTGCCTCATGACAGATGAAATCAGCAAAGTAATCAAATGGAGGGAAATGGCCGTTGTTTTCTTCCTTAAATCTTGAGCCAACCGTAAGCCATTTCTCCTGTAGCCTGTATGGGAGTTTCTCCACAATGGGTCCAATGCCCCTGGCGGTGTCCAGGTAGGTCAATCCTGTGAGGTAACCTTCCTCTCTTGCAGCCTGAAGTTCCATGAGGAGATCTCCTAGGTCCCTTAGCTTCTTGTAATCTTTGGCTGAAATTCTTGGGAATTCATCCAGTCTTTTGAACAGAGACTTCTCCATTACCTCAGGTGCAGCATAGCACTCTCGGAGGTGGTCAGCCTTTATGAGTGCTACATCTGGGTTCCCAGCATGCACAGAGCGAATCCTTTTGATGTGTCTGACAGACTCTTGTCTGAGCCACTTTATCAGGAGATCTCACGTTTCAGTGGATGTTAGTCCCAAGCCTGTAGTAACATTGTTGAATGATGACTGCCATGACAGATAGTTTTCAGGTTGGTCATCGAATTGATAGAGACTTGTACTCACTAAATCACAACGAGCCAGGTATCGTGCCAGGTGTTCTGTTTCAGGTGTCACACTTCGGGTGGGCGGAGCATACACAGGAATGTATGACGGAGCTGTAGCCTTTAACTGCGACTTATGAGGATGATGTGTTGTCTTGGGTTTTGCATTATGGCCAGACGATTTGTTAGGGGTCTCATCCTCTTCTTGTGACACTTAGGCCCAATCCCAATTCTAACTTCTACCCCTACCCCTCCGTCTTCCCCTCCGCCTTCCCCTTGGCCCTTCCCCTTGAAACTGAGCTACAAGGGATAGGGCTTGAAATTCAACCCTTACGTATTGGGATAGCCCTTCAACGATCGCATACGTCATCGCGTACCTCCGTCAGCGTTTACGTTAGCAAAACGCGACCAAATGCGTCATTGGCTGCGACCAGCCGCTACAGTCAGAGCCAGAACAGAAATCTCTGCTGGCAGGGTGTGATTTGTTAACTAACACCACTGAATGGGATATCTTTGGCGCTTCGTGCACCACATCCGACAGAATGAGGTGTCAGAACACTCATGTAAACAATAAAAGCGAGAATAACAGAACAAAACGTACGCAGTAAAGCAACCGAAAACAATACTCACTCCCAAAGCTTTTTAGCAGCAGCTTGGATTTCAGAAATCGCTGCTCATTCTCAGCTCGAAAGCGAATCAAGCGGCGTGTTTCCTCTGGATAACAACTTAAAACACGTAAATAATGGAGAAAATACATTTATGACAATCTTTCGCCGCGGGAACCGCCATCTTTCTGAAATCCGCATGAAATCTCGCTGAAATCCGCATGGCATTGTGGGAAATCACTCAAACCCCTTCGTTCGGAGTCAGCTCCAGGAAAATCTCCGTTTGGAGGGGTACAGAAGCCCTCCCCCTTCCCCTACCCCTCCGCGTTAACTGGGATTGGGATACCCCTACCCCTTCACGTGAACGCGCAAAATGGAGGGGAAGGGCTAAGGGGTTGGTCCAAGGGGTGAAATGGGATTCGGCCTTATTTGTGCTGCCCTGGAAGATGCCATGTGATGTAGCTTGCTTCTGATGATGCTGTGTTAGGCTGTGTTGCATGGACAGATGGCGGAGACCATGGCATGCGACATTCAGCTTGTGTTACAACATATTCCATAGTGCGTGTTGCAATTTCATCTTGCAAAACTATATGAGAAGATGAATCAGTCTTATTTGAACTTTCCAGGTCTATTCTTTCAGCTGCCTTGGCTTAGGCCATAGCTGCAGCTGCCTCTCTTTGAAGTGCGAGTGTACTGAGTTCAGCTTCTGACTTTGCTTTTCCTAGTTGTAGCTCTGCTTCTTTCGCTGCTCTTTCTACCTTTAGTTTTGCTTCTTCCTCTGCAAATGCAGCTTCCGCCCTTGCTGCCTCTGCTTTAGCACACGCCTTTACTGAGGCACTTGATGTTGAGGAGTAAGAGCTCTTTGATTTTCTTGTGCGTGCAGATGCACTGTCAGCCCTTGCTAATTCCATTTTTATTTTTTTATTTTTTTATCTTGCTTCTGAAGATGTTGACACTCCAATGAATTACGCTTTTTCACTGTACTGTCCTCGCTGAAGTGTGGCAACTCCAACTATACAGTCAGCTAAACTCTCTTAAATCCATGAATGAGAAGAATACCTGAATCCTGGTTTGATGATTTATTTTCACTCTTAACATTGAACTGGATCCAATAGGTGATAGACATAGAGTCTAGAGTAAGAGAGTGAAACTAGGAAAAAAACAACAGAATAGCTTAACTAGTTACCATCCTAGTTTCCATACACATAACATACTATACAACTACCTGACAAGCTAACTGACTGATGATGAGAGACCACAGTGAGTAGCTAGCATTCTGCAAGCTAACAAGTTATCTATAGCCTTTTAATTCTTTTTTTTTACAGCATAAATCAACATGAATTATTTAATTACAACAGATATGTAATACATACAAGCGATGCTTCTTCCGGGGAATCAAGTGAGAAGCCTCCATCTTGAATGAATGAACGTCTGCACCGCTTGTCAATTTATCGTACTATCATCTACTTATGGTTTTAGCGCAAAAAAAAAGATTTCAAAATAAAAGTCTACCTGAAATAAAGATGCGCTAAAATAAATACATGAAATGAAATTTATTAAAATAAATACATGAAAATGTAAATGCCTGAAGGGCAGAACAAGCCCTAAGGGATAGATTAGTGGAGATTGTACTATAGAGTACAGAAATGGACTCCTGCTGTACCCCTATTTCTGACCATGTATAGAGAATGGTGAGGGATGCAAAGCACCCCAAGATCCTTGGATTTGTCAAGTTTCAAAATCAAGTATTACCTATCACCTCCATTACAACAAGCTGATTGGAAGAGTTACATAAAATAAGTCCATAGCTTCCAAAATGCATCATTTGAACTTAAGCCTCATTTAAGCTGTACTTGAAACTGTGTTATTTGATCTGCTGAGAACAAATAAAAAAATCTTTGGCCTTACACATCAACATGTTTGGTGAAAAATGGGGCCACTGTTTGAGGAAATGCTCCCTAAAATATGGTGATGGATCACTGTTGTGGTTGTTTTGTAGCTTGACATCCCAGGACTCTTGGGAACACTGAAATGGCATCTCGAATTCTGTCGGATTTTATTGCAAAACCCTGTTGCCCCTGCCATGGGGTTAACACTTAGCAGTTCAGGGGTGGGTTTCCCAAAAACCTCTTAATGCTAAGAGCATCTTAACTAGGAGAGAGAGTGTTCATTGTGCCTCTTGCTCTACCATTTAACGATGATCTTTGTGCTGCGATGCTTTTGGGAAACTCAGGCCAGACTTACACCCTATACCTGATTTACACCTGTGGTTTGGTGAGGTCAGTCCACATGCATAAACCAAAGAATGTAAAGGATCTTGATATGTTGTCTTGGAGTAGGGCTATTAGATCCCTCTACGAGTGTCCGCAACCTTCACAGGAAAAGACGTAATGCTTTTATAACAGAGTTAACAGAATTGACAAGAATGTTGGGATGGATAAAAAAAAATTTTTTACGATTGAAATTTCACATAATACAAACAATAGACTTTCCATGCAATTGATTTTATAACAGTTAATAGAATAAAAAAAGAGATTGTTAAACTGAATCACTTCATGTTCCTTCAAGTTGAATGTATGAATCAGTAGTTGAAGACAGGCAATAATATGGGGGGTGGGGGTGAGAGTTATTTATTCCATCCGTCTATTATCCATAACCGCTTATCCTGTGCAGGGTTGAGGGCAAGCTGGAGTCTATCCCAGCTGACTATGGGTGAGAGGCGGGGTACACCCTGGACAAGTTGCTAGATCATTGCAGGGCTGACACATAGAGACAGACAACCATTCATACTCACATTCACACCTGCAGTCAATTTAGAGCCACCAATTAGCCTAACCTGCCTGAATGTCTTTGGACTGTGGGGGAAACCGGAGCACCTGGAGGAAACCCACGCAGACACGGGGAGAACATTCAAACTCCACACAGAAAGGCCCCTGTCAGCCACTGGGCTTAAACCCAGGACATTCTTGCTGTGAGGCGACAATGCTAACCATTCACCACCATGCTACCGGGAGTCATTTAGTTAATGTTTTATGGATAAATTGGGTCTAAAATGTACATCAAGCATTGCTATTGGTGAAAGTTTGTCATAATTTGGATTATTGTTCAAAACTGATTCAATAAAGATTTATTTTGTGGAAAATAACAAAAGGTTTATCTCAGAGATGCGAAATGTACCCCAAATTCTAGAATCACACACATACACACACGCACGCACGCCTAAGACCCTATACGGGTAAATACAAATTACAAGAGGGATTACAAGAGACGTAGTACATGGTCATGTATGAATGGCTATAAATATGGATGTGAAAGTTCCTGATGAAAGTCAATCAGTGATAGACATTTAATTGATTCACTTGGTGTCCTTTCATTTCAAAGCTCTCTTCTTATGGTGCTTGGCTCTTCTTCTTTTGTTGTCTTCCTTTCTGTCACTGTCTATCTTTTTGCATATGTTGTAAGTGCACTTCCACCATTCTGGCCTCTCAGCTACAGTGTCCTTCCATGTGTGTAGTAGTCTGGCTAACGCGACAAAGCTCTACGTGCTATTGGTCTGGCCAAGATATTAAGCCCAACCGTTTCCCAGAGCCCGTGGTTGACCCGCCTCCCTGAAATGCCTCAGTTTGCTACTGGTCGAAGCCAGAAAAGGCTGTGACGAAGCTTAAACCAATCACATCACTTTTTCCTCTGACGTATGCGACGCGACGGGGCTAACTGGTAGATTAAACTCTTACCGAAGCCGGTCGGGAGCAAGGCGAAAACGTCCTTCCTTTCAATAAATACCTCCAGGGCTGCTCTTTGCTCCATTTTCAATGAGAACTTCCCGTTGAATGCTTTCAATACAGCATCTATGCGTAATAGATGCGGAAGCGTGAATGAAGCGCTTCCGGCATAGATTCTGTAAACAATCTATGGCTTCCGGTCGCAGTTCTACTACATCAGTGCCTTGAACACGCCTCTACCCAGGGCCGTTGGAGATGCTCAAAGTTGATTGATTCCCGATTTTTCGGGAGCTTGGAAGAGCTGTAGATAGCTTGCCTGGCCAGACTAAGCTCGCAACAGGCCCTCATGTTGCGTCACGCTTAGGATGGGCGGGCCCAGGCTATGTGTGTAGTGCATGACCACGTTTCAGAATGTCCTTGATAGTGTCTTTGTATCTAAGAAATGGACGACCGATCTTTCTAGAACCTTCTGCCAGTTCACCATAAAATAGTGCTTTGACTGACCGGTCATCTGGCAAACGTGCAACATGTCCAACCCAAAGCAGTTTGTTTCTAATAAGTACCCCTGGTGAAAAATAAATGTGCCAAGTGTACTAAAATTTAGCATACTTTTGTGTACTTGAAGCCACACTAATCATCAATATACTTCAAGTGTGTTTATGATTAGTTAACTTGAGGCATGCTATTTTGGAACAACTAATTTTGTACTAAATATATGTTAATTGTAATTAAATTGTAGAAAAGTGCAACTTGAAGTGTATTTAGTGTACTTTTATGTGCTAAAGTGGAACAACTTAAAGTATATTTTGTATACTTTAAGTATATGACTTTATATGTACTAATATATGCTTAATTAGTACTTTGTATTATAAGTACCTTAAAAATTAGTACACTTTAGAAATTACACATAACTTTCACTTAAAGTATATTTTAGTATAATACATTTCTATAAAGTGTAATATAGTATAATTATTTTAAAGTGTGTTAAAAGTGTTAGCATGAAAGCATGATGTTAGTATACTTTTTATATATTTACAAAAAGTACAGTTTGTGTAAGTACATTTTCAATATACTATTGAAAATATGAATATACTTTAAATACAATAAAGTACATTTTTTTCCCGCCAGGGACATTCTCAATGTCTTCAGACTTAGCACGTCCTAGAACTTTATCATTTGTAATGTAGTCATCCCATTTAATCTTGAGAATGGATCTAAGATGCCATTGTTGGATGGTTCTTAGATTTTTGATTTGATGGCAGTATAAAGTCCAAGTCTCACTTCTGTACACCATCACTGGAATAACACACTGGTTGTACACATTAAGTTTGATTTCTGTTGTTAGTTCCCTGTAGCTGATGACTCTGTCTCAGCCTACCCACAGCATGTGAGGCAGCTTGAATATGCACAGTAATTTCTTTATCTAACTTGCAGTCATTACTAACATCGCTGCCAAGATATTTGAAATTACTATATTAGCACATTATATTAGCACATTGTATTAGCCCTTGAGAACGACAGTATGCAGTCTCCAGAAGCATCTGTGCTTCTGTTGATGCTCTCTGCAAAAAGCATGGCTGAGGCACTGTTTCATATGATCTCCAAAAGAGATCCGAACTGTTCATCGCTTTAATAAGATGCTTAAAAGCCTTACTCATAAGTGTGTAAGTGTGTACATGATAGCCAAAATTAGATAAATGATTGAAAGCTTTATTGGTCGTGTTCCAGATGGAGCACCAGACCTCCACAGAATTTTCCACTTTTGAGTATATGGGCATAGGCAACTTTGGAGGCGGGAACTACATACAATTAATTGTAATAATCTGACTGGTGCACCCAGAAAATAAACTTAAACATGTATATAACCCATCTCTAAGTACAGGGAACTTTCCTCCTATAAATAATGATGTAATGACTTCACTGGGATCATTGGGAATGTTCACAAACATACTTGACAAGAACAGGCCAGAGACAGAGTGAGGGGGATCAGGACTGCTGGTATTAGGCACAGACTCTAGTCAGGTTTAGAATTTCTGACAGGATATTAAACTGATCAGTGGTGGATCAAATTGGTGTGTACTGACAAATAAATATTGATCTTAACAAATAAAAATGTGCATCTTGATGATGTGCATGGTGTCGTTGTAGGGTACATGTGGAGTTCTATGTGAACGAGAACACCTTCAAGGAGAGACTCAAACTATTCTTCATTAAAAACCAGCGCTCAAGTAAGTTGGCATTATGTTTGATTGTATTAGCCTTGTGGAACTTACTTCTTGTCTGTATATGTTGTTACAAAAGACTATGAACCTTTAGAACTTGATTTCTTAAAGCACGATTCCTAAAATGTAAACAGGTATCAGAAATAAGGCATAATTTACCTACCAGTAAACAGCTGACTGAAAGTGACCTATTAGTTTGGAGGGGTATATTTTTTGATAATGGCCAGCTTGGATGACTTTATCCTGCTTGTTATTTTGACAGAGAAATACAGTGGTGCTTGAAAGTTTGTAAACCCTTTAGAATTTTCTATATTTCTGCATAAATATGACCTAAAACATCATCAGATTTTCACACAAGTTCTAAAAGTAGATAAAGAGAACCCAGTTAAACAAATGAGACAAAAATATTATACTTGGTCATTTATTTATTGAGGAAAATGATCCAGTATTACATATCTGTGAGTGGCAAAAGTATGTGAACCTTTGCTTTCAGTATCTGGTGTGACCCCCTTGTGCAGCAATAACTGCAACTAAACGTTTCTGGTAACTGTTGATCAGTCCTGCACACCGGCTTGGAGGAATTTTAGCCCATTCCTCCATACAAAACAGCTTCAACTCTGGGGTGCTGGTGGGTTTCCTCACATGAACTGCTCGCTTCAGGTCCTTCCACAACATTTCGATTGGATTAAGGTCAGGACTTTGACTTGGCCATTCCAAAACATTAAATTTATTCTTCTTTAACCATTCTTTGGGAGAACAACTTGTGTGCTTAGGGTCATTGTCTTGCTGCATGACCCACCTTCTCTTGAGATTCAGTTCATGGACAGATGTCCTGACATTTTCCTTTAGAATTCGCTGGGATAATTCAGAATTCATTGTTCCATCAATGATAGCAAGCCGTCCTGGCCCAGATGCAGCAAAACAGGCCCAAACCATGATACTACCACCACCATATTTCACAGATGGGATAAGGTTCTTATGCTGGAATGCAGTGTTTTCCTTTCTCCAAACATAATGCTTCTCATTTAAACCAAAAAGTTCTATTTTGGTCTCATCCGTCCACAAAACATTTTTCCAACAGCCTTCTGGCTTGTCCACATCATCTTTAGCAAACTGCAGATGAGCAGCAATGTTCTTTTTGGAGAGCAGTGGCTTTCTCCTTGTAACCCTGCCATGCACACCATTGTTGTTCAGTGTTCTCCTGATGGAGGATTCTTGAACATTAACATTAGCCAATGTGAGAGAGGCCTTCAGTTGCTTAGAAGTTACCCTGGGGTCCTTTGTGACCTCGCTGACTATTACACGCCTTGCTCTCGGAGTGATCTTTGTTGGTCGTCCACTCCTGGGGAGGGTACCAATGTTCTTGAATTTCCTCCATTTGTACACAATCTGTCTGATTGTGGATTGGTGGAGTCCAAATTCTTTAGACATGGGTTTTGTAACCTTTTCCAGCCTGATAAGCATCAACAACGCTTTTTCTGAGGTCCTCAGAAATCTGTTTTGTTCGTGCCATGATACACTTCCACAAACATGTGCTGTGAAGATCAGACTTTGATAGATCCCTGTTCTTTAAATAAAACAGGGTGCCCACTCACACCTGATTGTCATCCCATTGATTGAAAACACCTGACTCTAATTTCACCTTCAAATTAACTGCTAATCCTAGAGGTTCACATACTTTTGCCACTCACAGATATGTAATATTGGATCATTTTCCTCAATAAATAAATGACCAAGTATAATATATTTGTCTCATTTGTTTAACTGGGTTCTCTTTATCTACTTTTAGGACTTGTGTGCAAATCTGATGATGTTTTAGGTCATATTTATGCAGAAATATAGAAGGGTTCACAAACTTTCAAGCACCACTGTATACTTTTGAACCTGACTGTACATACTTACAAGAATATTTGACATGCAGTAGCCTCCATAACAAAAGCCTGATTAGTTTTTCAGATCATGACACAACCTTTCGTCTGAATTTTGGGCTGTTTGGTCGTGCAGGTCTGCGCATCCGAATCTTTAACTTCTGTCTGAAGGTTCTGACGTGTGTGCTTTACATCATACGAGTGATGACGGATAACCCAGCTCATCTCCGCAACACATGGTTAGAAAGCGTGTGGTTGTTTGTTTTCACAAAATTATTCCACTTATATTAATGCTGCGTTCATGTGCTATGGGAAGATATTTTCCAGTTGGGAAGTGGTATTTACCAGTGTGTTGTGTTCACATGCTTTTGTTGTTGTTGACAAATTAAAGATGGTGAACCAGATTCAAGTTAGCAATAGTTAGTTAGCTATCGTTAGCAATAGCATCTGCTCTGGATAGGTAAAAACAAACCATAACAACACATTTTTAAAGGAAACGGATTTCTAACGTATTATATTACACTTGTTAATGACGCAACATTGCATAGACACAAAAAACTACCCACTAGTACTAGTAAAAAAAAACTTTAGTAGCATACAATGCTTAACATTTCAAGTTTCTTGTACCGCTCGCCGCCATGTTGAAAAGGTTAAAGTTCATCTCATCTCGGCAACTCGTGTATCAAAATTTTCTATGAGTTGCCCAGTGGAAAATACCACAAGAGGGGGCGTTCATGTGTGCTTTCCATGTCGGCGTTTGGTATTTATCATAATTCCCATAGCACATGAACGCAGCATAAATGCTCTTTAAAACATTTTCTAAGATAAGAATATTTACCTGTCTGTCTGCCTGTCTGTCTGTCTGTTTTTCACCAGTATGAAATGCAGCAACACTTCTCAGAATGATCAGATAAACTGGTGAGGGAACATTGCTTAATCATTCAAATGAATCATATTAATTAAAATATCATCAGATAAAAAATGTATAATGTATGATATGATTTCTTTTTTCCACTCCTCTCTCTCCTTCTGTTTCATTCTGTTTCTTTATGCCTCTTCTTTTCTTTCTCAGGGAGCTAATCTTGTGGGTGGATAGAAAAACTCCTGTATGGGCAATTCAGGTAAGCTGGAGATTATAAATGTCTCGGATTGTGTAGTAAATGTGTAATTTAACTGCTTACATTTCATCTTTCTGCACTTTATCATGTTGTACTTGATAGGTGATAGTAGCATCAATCAGTTTCCTGGAGGCCATGCTGCTCATATACCTCAGCTACAAGGTAAGTGTGTGTGTGTGTGTGTTGAAGGAAATATGCACTAAATTATCAAAGTGTGATTATAATTGCTCATATTGCGAATACTGGATGAAATGGCATACAATGGGCTGCTTCATTTGTAGTGAAAGGGTGTGTGTTTGATAAATCATGAGGTAAAATTAATTTACCACACAGAAACTCTCATCTGGAGATTTGACAGAATGATCATAGCATACAAGACACATATATTGAGTGATAAATCTGTTATAATCAGTATTGTTAAAGCCAATAATATCACAAGACTAATTCACCAATGATATATTGTTTACAACTTTAGCATCAAAATGTCAGATTTAGCTGTTTATTGATGCCACTGGTTTCTGGACTGAACTTAGTACTAACTTAAAAAAAAAATAATACAAATATGAGTATTCCCAGAGCCCTGTGATGACCTGGCGACTTGTCCAGGGTGTACCCCGCCTTTCGCCTGTAGTCAGCTGGGATAGGCTCCAGCTTGCCTGCGACCCTGTAGAACAGGATAAAGCGGCTACAGATAATGAGATGAGATGAGATGAGTATTCCCAGTCCATTTGGTTTATGAATTAGATTTCAGGTTTCAGATTTATTGTGATGTCAGTTTACACATTTATGAAGTAAAGTATAAAAGGTGCGTGAACTTCTTATGTCCTGAGAACTGTCATGATATGGATGATGGATGGATGTAAGTGCAGGAAGATCTTTATTAACAGCACACTGGCAAGCAATTCCAAAATGTAAGGCAAAGAGCATAAACCAAAACAGGCAGAGTTTAGGCGATTTGGCAAACAGTATATACAAGGCAAGGCAAAACATGGTCAGGAAAACAGAAAGCAAAGTCGAAACCAGATAAGCAAAACACAGTAATCAAGGCTAGGTAACGTCAGATACAAAGAACAGGCTGTATGCTTTGCAAAGTCTGTGTGTGAGAAGAGTCCTTATGTATGAGCTGTGACAGCACTCTGATCAGGAACAGGTGCAATGCAATCAGTCTTAATGAGCTTGAGCATGGTGCTCCACATGAGTTGCAGTCTGAGGCATGCCTCTGTGTGTTCCGAGTGCAAACATGCACGGAGATGACAGAAACCCCCCCAAAAGAACTCCTTCTGGGACTTAAAAACCTTCTTGGTTCGGAAAGAGGACCCAGAGCTGAAAGTGGTCCTCTCAAAGCTCCACTCTGACTCTGGCATGGTGTAGCTCCAGAACATGGATTATGTGGAGGCTCCGTCGACCTTTGGTGCAAGCTCTGGGGTGAAGGCCGCCCCATCGACCTCTGGTGCAGGCACTGGGGTGAAGGCCGCCCTGTCGACCTCAGGTGGAAGCTCTGGGATAAAGGCCACCCTGTCGGCCTCTGGTGCGAGATCTGGAGTGAAGGGCTCCCCATCTGCTGCTGTGTCGGCCTTGGGAGGGAGCTCTGGAGCAAAGGGCTCCCTGTATGCCGCTATGATAGCACTCTGATTAGGAACAGGTGTATGGCAATTAATCCTAATGAGCTTAAGTGCGGCACTGCACATGTGTTGCAATCCGAGGCGTGCTGCTGTGCACTCCGAGTGCAAACACGTCCAGACATGACACTAACACCCTGGTGCCAGATACCACAGCACCAGTGGCGGCTGCTGGTTTTTAAAACAGGGGAAGCCCATTTTACGCATTCATCGTAAAACCTGTAGGCCGGATATCAAAGCATAGAAAGGTGTGCCCCATTAGCATAGTGAACTAGACAACCCCACCTAGTGGCAGAAAGTATTTTTGCTTGTATATTTCATGTTATAGTTTGGCTTGCCAGGCTAGTGCCTCATATCCTTAATCAAAAATATCAAACATCCAAAAATCACTGGCTATTCAACGAAGAGCCTTGAACATCATACCCTGATATGCAACACAGAGTCTTTAACACAATACCCAGCTGTGCAACACATCCTTGAACATCTTCTGCAACACAGTCTGGAAATTCATAACCAGGTAGGCTATGCAACACACAGAACCTTGAATATTATACCCAGGTATAACCTATAACACAGAGCCCACCATTCTCTTAACATTACTGAACAATATACACACTTCAGATTCATGAACATTATATGATGCACACTATTTATACACAAATTCTGCCTTCCGCTCCTTTTCCAGAAAATGGTCTGTGACCCTGTCATACCAGCTGGTTGTGCTTTCCAGAGACTTCACCAATTTATTCTCAATGGCCAGCAGAGCAAGACTACTTAAACGGTGTTGGCCCATTGTATTTCGAGTGAAAGACTTCACTCTTTTTAAACAAGAGAAGCTACGCTCTACTCCAGCTGATGTGGCGCCAATAGTTGCAACTAAAGACAGCAGCTTGTATAGCTGGGGCATTGAACTGTCCAGCTCCATGTCTTTGAAAAACAACAGAGAATCACTCAGCTTGCCCAGAGTGCCCTGCAAGTCAGTGTTTTTGTACCAAACCTGCAGCTCAGACCGTAGTCTCCCTAAATAAAAAAAATGACCATACATTTTCTCAACACTCTGGAATGCTTCCTCTGGAAACTCCAGCTTCATTTCATCAAACCTTCCTGGGTTAACCAGTTCAAGGAAGCGCAGACTTTCCAGGTTTGCAAAACGACGAGAAATCTGTTCAATTATGTTATCAAAGATGGCCATATACAAATTTCTGTAATGCTCCTGTGGATCTGACAACGTGGAGCGGCGCTTTCTCAAGGGCACATCTCAAGGGTCTGTTGTCATATTTGCAGCTTTGACATAAACAGCTTGAAAAGCCTCCTCTGATCTTTTCTCCACTGCAAAAGAAAGCAGGGCCTCTACTCTCTTTTTGCAGAAAAGGACATCCATGGCCTTGGCTTGCACAATGTCAAACACAACATCTGTCTCACAAAAGATGCCATAGTAGGACTGCAGCAGGAAGGCAAACTCAAAGTCCTCCATCCTCATCACATACCCCTTGGCACAGCCAACTGTATCATCATCCATGCTTTTATCAGCAATTAAGCTGTCAAAAATCCTGATCAAAGCATCATAATTTTCAAGCACAGTGCCCACTATGTGGGAACTAAAATTCCACCTAGTAGGTGCATTTCGGGGCAGCCTTGAACATTCTGCAGATTCCAGAAAAGATGTTCTTTTAGTTGATTTCGCAAAGAATGTCGCAAACCCAGTCAACGTTGCAAAAAACACTCTTGCTTGAGGTATGCATTTAGCACCCTGGGACAACACTAAGTTCAGTCTATGTGCATAACAATGCACAAACATGGCACTAGGAGCTACTGCCCTGACTCTGGCTTGCAGGCCATTGAGAGACGATGCCATAACTGCAGCCCCATCATATGTTTGTGCCACAATTTTTTCCTCAAAATTGTAAGCATGCATATTCTGCTGCAAAACCTCAAACACAGACTGAGCATCGCGGCCTTCTGACACATCAAAAAATCCAAAAAAACGCTCCTGGATTGCACCTGCCCTATCCACATAGCGAACAATGACAGACATTTGGGCATGACAGGATATGTCTGTGGTCTCATCCACCTGCCAAGCAAAAAAGGAAGCAGCCTGCACTTCACTGGTTATCTCGTCAGAAACAGTGGCAGCAAGTGCATTGATCAGGTCATTTTGAATGGTGTGAGACATACCAGTAAACACAGCTGATGACTGAAAATGTGTGGCTAGGACAGAGTCATATTTTGCTAATGTTTCAGTAAATTCTCTGTAATTCCCTTTGTTGTCTGATTCATGACTCTCATTGTGCCCCCTGAATGACAGTTCCTGACGGCCAAGCAATGAGGTAACATCTATCAAACGTTTCAGGAAGGCCCTGTTTTGAGTGACTATTTCATTATGCCTTGCACACTGTATACGAGCACCTTCATCGATGGCATGTTCCACCCTGACCCTCCCCAGACAGCTAAGTCTTGCACACGAAGTGACATGCTCATTGCTCGTTTCATGCCTTTTGCAAGCCCTTTTGAAATTCACCAGGTCCCCAAACCCATCTTTTGACCAAACTAAATTTCCCTGAGAGGGCTTCATCAAAAGACATGGCCAACAGTACATTTTATTAGTCACAGGAGACCCAGTCAACCAGTTCACATTTTCATACCAAGACACCTGAAAAGACCTGTTATGACCTGCTGATTTTTGAATGAGATTAAGCTTGGGCTTTGGTCTGCCTTGCTCTTTAATTCTCACTTTCTCCTCATATGGCAGAGTGTCAAAACGTTTTGACAAAAGCATGTCCACGACGTTTGCCATTATAGCAGATAGATACCAGCTGTTAGCAGCTAGCACTACAGATCCCAATAAGGCTCAAGCTAGCCTACAACCACGTTGATTGAACTACAAATGAAATAAACGAGTGAATTCACGAATGATCAAACTGATAGAATGGATGAAAGTTAACGGAGCACAACGAGTAATATTTACATTTATTTACAGAGTAATGTACAGAGACATCAATGAGAAGAAACATTTATATGAAAAGAAATTCGGACAGCACTTTGGCACACGACTACACTTTCTCGACATCCGCTAGGGACTGACTGATCATGCTTACCGTGTTCCTCGCCGAAGTACAGCGACCGCCCTCCTCATGTCTTTCAAACACCACCTCCAATAATCCTTTATCAGCCGGCTTCTTGGCCCTCCCAATGTCCCGTTTACCCCCAGAGATACCCGGCTTCCCTGGAAGTGACGATTTTGTCGATTTTAACCAATAACAACTAGCCGAAATTGGCTGTTCAGAGCCGTCTCATAGACTGCAACGGATACCCGGCTGCCAGTCCATAGAGCCCATTGAAATAAGAAAGGTTACAGCCTGGCAGCAAAGGTGATTCTCGTAGCCAACTGCAAGTTCGTCAGACATCACTCAAATAAGTTACAGGATAACATAGGGATAGTTATGAACGTAAATACAATCTTGGGCATATATTATGTTATGCAAGTTATTGTTTTAATGAGAATTCAACGTCGTAGACGCCGCAGTTTGGGGAGAGAATTTTAGGGGAAGTTCGGCTTCCCTTGTTGTCTCTGAGAAATCGCCCCTGCACAGCACACCTTCAGAGGTCTTGTGGAGTCCATGCCTCGACGTGTCAGAGTTGTTTTTGTGGTTTTAATCTTATGGCTGATGGATGTAGCACTTAGAACTACTCTGCTTTGTTCCTGCATAGTTATTTATGAGTTGTTGAGCAGTAATGTGTTGCCTATTAAGCCATCTGCTCGCATCAGCTAATTTATTTACCTCGAACAGTTGTGCGGGGTTTTTTTGTTTTTTTTTTTGTCAAGTTGCAAGTTGAATTTGGGCTTAGTAACAGATGTATAAGACCCTGTATTAGTCAGTGCAGCCTACTTCCTTTGACTTAATATTATTTAGTTTAATTTTTCTCAGTAATGACATATTACTCCAAACTAAAGTCAATGCTTTCAAAACAGTGATCACAGCCATCAAAACACACTCTTAATGTTGCAGACCGGTGCCATTTCCACTACAAAATGCAATAGTACTTTCTTCTCATATTGTTTTGTTTATTCGTGCTCTCCTTTTTTTAATCCATTTTGGATTACATGGTGTTTACCTCTGTCTTTTTCCTCCCAGATTTTGCTCACAGCATTGTCCAAAGTCCGTTTTATATTGGGTGTGATGAGGAACAGATATGCATAATCAGTACTTAGGTGACTGTGAAAGTGACTGTGCTTGTGCGTGATAGGAGCTGTAGTTTGTGGTGGCCATATCTGTAGGCCATAGTGAGTTCTGGAAACCAGAATGGACTCTGGTACTGATGTGACAGAAGACAAGATAATTAATGTTCAAACTGATAAACTTTTCATTCATTCATTCATTCATTCATTCATTCATTTATTTTTAAAATATACTCTCATTTTGAATTTGATGCCTGCAACATGTTTCAAAAAAAGATGTGATGCGGCAACAGAAGATTGGGAAAGTTGTGTAATGCTCAAAAAATACCTGTTTGGAACATTCTACAGGTAAATAGGTTCATTGGTAATTGGAAAGGCTCGGTTGTTCACAAGCAAGGATGGGGCGAGGTTCATCACTTTGTGTAAATAGTCCAATTTTTTTTTTTATTTAGGGGTTTCACTATCCGCAATCCATAATATCATCAAGAGATTCAGAGAATCCAAAAAAATCTGTGCATGTAAGGAGCAAGACAGAAAATCAACACCTTGAATCCCTCAAGTGGCACTGCATTAAAAACTAACATGATTGTATAAAGGATATTACACTTTGGAAAACTGTTGTTGGTAAATGCAGTTCGTTGCTGTATCTACCATATAAAGCGAAAGCCAAATATCAACAACAACCACAAATGCCACCAAATTCTCTGGGCCCAAGCTCATCTGAGATGGACTGACACAAAGTGGAAAAGTTTGCTTGTGGTCTGACGAGTCCACATTTCGAATTGTTTTTGGAAATCATGGAGGTTATATCCTCAAGGCTAAAGAGGAAAAGGACCATCCAGATTGTTACCAGCACAAAGTTCAAAAGCCAGTATCTGTGATAGTATGGGGGTATGTTAGTGCCCATAGCATGAATAACTTGCACATCTGTAAAGGCACCATTAATGCTGAAAGGTACATACAAGGTTTTGGAGCAACATATGCTGCCATTCAAATGGTATCTTTTTCAAGGACATCCCTGCTTATTACCACATTCTTATTACACCAAGCCACATTCTGTATGTGTCCATAGTAAAAGAGTACAGGTGCTAAACTGGCCTGCCTGTTTCCCATTGAAAATGCATGTGGCACATTATGAAATCCACTATATAACAACAGAGATCCTGGACTTTTGAGCAACTGAAGTCATAGAGCAAGCAAGAATAGGAAAGAATTTCATGTTCAAAATGTCAACAATTACTGTCCTCAGTTCCAAAAATTCTTACCATTGTTCAAAGAAAAGGTGATGTAACACAGTGTTAAACATGCCCCTCTCCCAACTTTTTGGGATGTGTTGCAGGCATCAAATTCAGAATGAGTTTATGTTTTTATAAATAATAAAGTTTATCAGTTTGAACATTCAGTATCTTGTCTTTGTACTGTATTCAATTGAATATAGGTCGAAAGGGAATTTGCAAATCATTGCATTCTGTTTTTATTTCCATTTTACACAGCATCCCAGCTTTTTTTGGAATCAGGGTTGTAGAAAGGGAATTTATTTAGAAAGGGAAGTTCTTCCAAATCACACAAGAGGATTTTTCAACCAATGCACCTGGGGGAAAAAAATGCAGTAAGCTTATGTCTGATGTGCATTTGCCTGAATGTCTCTGCATGATTCCTTCACTGCCTGTACAAATGTTGCTCTGTCACATGGGTTGCTTTCATATACTTTCCATTTCCAGGAAAAGAGGAGAGCGGCACGGTGGTGTAGTGGTTAGCAATGTCGCCTCACAGCAAGAAGGTTCTGGGTTTGAGCCCAGTGGCCGACGGGGGCCTTTCTGTGTGGAATTTGCATGTTCTCCCCATGTCAATGTGGGTTTCCTCCGGGTGCTCTGGTTTCCTCCACAGTCCAAAGACATGCAGGTTAGATTAATTGATGGCTCCAAATTGACTGTAGATGTGAGTGAATGGTTATTTGTCTCTGTGTGTCAGCCCTGCGATGATCTGGTGACTTGTCCAGGGTGTACCCTGCCTCTCACCCATCATCAGCTGGGATAGGCTCCAGCTTGCCTGCAACCCTGCACAGGATAAGTGCTTTATGGATAATGGATGGATGGAAAAGAGGAACTCAACAGGAATCAGAATGGGAGATGGTGAAAGAAACACCATTAGTAAATGTATTTTTTTTTTAATCCACGTGTGGAATCGGAGATTGTCCCAAACCACCATTAAGTGGCAAAATCCAAGTTGTTTCTTGGCTTGTTCTTGTGGAATGTGGATGTCATTGAGAATTTAGAAATTTTGCTATTTGTTATGGTCCCTCTTCCTCGTATCTTTTCTTTCCTACCACTTGTTCACGCCATCCTTCCTCACCTTTTTTTTTACCTCCTTGCCTTTGTACATCTTATTCTATTTCTTTCCCAATTACTCTACCTCCTCTTAATCTTAAACCTCTTCTGCTCACCACTCTTTCTCCTTTTTTCTTCTTAATTATATTTCAAGGCTCCTGCACATGCAAAAGTGAGTCATGCATATATACGGTACATAGAACATATTTGTGTGAATAGTTTAGCAGATTGCACTTCTTGTGTTGTGTGCTTTACTAACCCAGTTAATATAAATGCAAGTTAATGTGACTATAGGAAGATAGGAATTTCAATAACAATTTCAGTGTGAGTTCTATTTCTTGTTTTTCGGAAAAAGACTTTGGTTTTTCTTGTGTGTGTGGAAACTATAGAGAAGTTACTGTAGGTTTGGATAACTGGATCAAAGTTATTATGTGACATTTGTAATTTGTGTAAAAGGGTATAACATGTAGAAAAATGATTAACAATTCAGTAAAACTTTGAGCAGGTGGGTGGAGCACAGAAGTACGGCAGGCCAGAACTGAGTTTCCAAAACTCTTTATTTTTACACTTTCCAGTGCTTATCACAGTCTCCCAGACACACAGACACACGCACACACATCAGTCGTCTGGTTGGGGAGAGAGCTCCCTTCCTCTGCTCTCTCTCTCTCTTTATATAGGGCGCGGTCACTGGGGAAGACACACAAACACAGGTTAACTGACATCAGGTGCAGTGATTCTGCCACTTACCTTCCCTGACTCCGCCCTCCGGCCACAGACTGACGCTTGACCATGCCCCCGCTGCCACATACCCTGTCCGGCCTGCAGCCGACTCCCCCCCCCCCCCCCCCCCCCCCCCCGACGGGAGAGGAAGTCTGCCATGACCATCTGCGCCCCCGGCCTGTGGACCACCTTGAAATTAAAGGGCTGGAGTGTCAGATACCGACGGGTGATCCGCGTGTTGGCATCCTTCATGCGGTGGAGCCACTGGAGGGGCGCGTGGCCCGAACAGAGGGTGAAAGGGCGTCCCAGCAGGTAGTAGCGGAGGGCGAGGACCACCCACTTGATGGCTAGGCACTCCTTCTCTATTGTGCTGTAGCGTCCCTCACGCACCAACAGCTTTCTGCTAATGTACAGCACTGGGCGATCCTCCCCCTCCACCTCCTGGGACAGAACAGCTCCCAGCCCTCTGTCCAACGTGTCCGTCTGCAACATAAAGGGGAGAGAAAAGTCAGGGGAGTGTAACAGTGGCCCCCCACACAGTGCAGCCTTTACCTCAGAGAAAGCCCGCTGGCATTGTTCCGTCCACTGGAAAGGATCTGGTGCCCCCTTTTTAGTGAGATCAGTCAGCGGGCTGGTGATGACTGAATAATTAGGTATAAACCTACGATAGTAGCCAGCCAGCCCCAGGAACTGTCTCACCCCCTTTCTGGTCTTGGGCCTCGGGCAGGCCGCAATCGCTGCTTTCTCATTAATTTGGGGACGCACCTGCCCACTGCCCAAGTGGAAGCCCAGATACCGTACTTCCACCCGCCCAATCGCACACTTCTTCGGGTTGGCTGTGAGACCCACTCGCCTCAGCGACCCAAGGACGGCTCTCAGGTGTTGCAGATGCCGCGGCCAGACATTACTATAGATTATGATGTTGTCTAAGTATGCGGCCGCATAGGTGACGTGGGGGCGGAGGACCCTGTCCATAAGCTGCTGGAACGTAGCGGGCGCTCCAAACAGCCCAAAAGGAAGTGTGACAAATTGGTGTAAGCCAAACAGTGTGGAAAAGGCCGTTTTTTTCTCAGGAGAGTGGAGTCAAGGGGATCTGCCAATAACCCTTTGTCAAATCCAGTGTCAAATAAAAGCGAGCCGTGCCTAGTCGATCCAAAAACTCATCAATACGAGGCATTGGGTACGCATCGAATTTAGACACTGCGTTGACTTTTCTATAGTCCACACAGAACTGGACTGACCCGTCGGCTTTGGGAACCAAGACCACCGGGCTGCTCCAGTCACTGTGGGATTCCTCGACGATGCCCATGTCGAGCATGGCCTCGAGTTCTTCCTGAACCACCTTTTTCTTGTGTTCGGGCAGCCTGTAAGGGCGGCTGCGCACTACCACCCCCGGGGGCGTCTCAATGTGGTGTGACCTGATGTGACCATCAGACCTCCAATCCTCGCGACTGGGAAGCCTACAGGGAAGCCGCAAGGTCAAGTCAGAGATTAGATTATCAGAAACACAGCTGATTAGGAATGAAATCACCAAAAACAGAGAAAACAAGACCTCAATCTGGAAGACAGTTCGTAGCTGCTTGAATCCTGGCGGATGCTCTACAGTGCCATATTTATGTGACTGTACTGAGGTCGCCAATGAATTCAATCAGTTTTTCATATCTGTTGGTGAAAATGCCACCATAAAAGCAAAAACACTTGCACGAGGTTATAACCTTCCATCCATTGAGACTGTGAACCCTCCAGCAGCGGACATCAGAGATAGTGATAACAGTTTTGTATTTGCTGAGGTTTCTCAAGAGCTAGTCAGGGATACCATCAGGAACATGCCGACAAAGAAAGCCCCTGGTTATGATAAAGTAGGCATGAATGCAATTAAAGCCTGCCTCCCATCCATCTTGTCTGTGATCACTGACCTGTTTAATGCCTCCTTGTCTAGCGGTTCTTGCCCAAGAGAGTGGAAGTTAGCTGAGGTAGTGGCTCATCCTAAAGAAGGGGACCATGAGATTGCTAGTAACAACTGCCCTATATCCCTCTTACCTGTATTATCTAAGGTCCTGGAGCGCATTGCACATGTTCAGTTGGTCAGCTATTTGACATCAAACAACCTACTCTCGACTCACCAAAGTGGAAATAAGAAATGTCACTCAACGGAAACTCTGGGTGTTCTCTTCACTAGTCAACTGTATAAGGCCATTGACGAGAAAAAATTAACTGCTGTCCTACTGTTAGACCTTAGCAAGGCGTTTGATAGTATTAACCATCAGAAACTACTTATTAAGTTGCGAGACCTCAACGTCTCTGAGTTGGCTCTTGCTTGGTTCCAAAGTTACTTGTCAGGTAGGAGACAACAAGTACGCATAAATAGTTCCGTTTCAAGTCCCTTGGATTTAAAGCATGATGTTCCACAAGGGTCCATCCTTGGTCCCATGCTTTTCAATTTGTATCTCAATGATCTTCCATCAGTTTGTAAGACATGTAGTGTTGAGTCATATGTTGATGATTCCAAGCTTTATGTCTCATTTTCCAACAAAGAGATCAATGGAGGGCTCAATGACCTTAAGGAAGATCTGCTGCGGGTGGCTACTTGGTGCTGTGATAATAGTTTGCTAATAAGTCCTGACAAGACCAAGTTCTGCATGTTTGGATCAGACAAGCTGCTCAGTCAGACACCTTTTCCACCTATCAGGTTCCTGGGAAAGGAGCTACCGGTCGTCCATTCAGTTAAAGACCTTGGTGTTATAGTAGATAGTAACTTGTCATTTGATGAACATATTAGAACTTTAACTGCAGACTTGATAAGCAAACTAGTAATGTTGAATAGGATTCGTCACCTTTTTGATCAACAGACACTTTTTATAATTATTAATTCCTTAATTTTTTCTAAGCTTTTTTATTGCTCTATTGTCTGATCTGGTACTAGCAAATCAAATATTCACAAGTTACAGCTAGTCCAGAATTTTGCTGCCTGAATTTTGTCTAGAAAGCGCAAATTTGATCATATAACGCCCACTCTTAAGGAACTTAAGCTTTTGCCTGTGTCAGATTTATTAGCCATAAGAGACGCGGTACTGATGTACAAGTGTATGAACAATCTCGCGCCTGATTATCTTACTAGTCTGTTCAGGAAACGCTCCAGCATACATCAACATAACACTAGGAACAGCGACAATCTGAATATTCCTAAGTGCCGTACTGTTAAGGCACAGCACTCATTTCTTTATAGAGGGGTTTCTGTCTGGAATTCACTTCCTAAGGCTATTTCTAATTCTTCATCAGTGTCAGTATTTAAGCGGAATTTGAAGTCACAGTATTTGGAAAGGTGGTTGCGCGCAAATTGAATTATTGATAACAAATATAGCATATTTATTAGATCTCATAGTCTTTATTTTTAGCTTTTTTATATATTTTTCCTAGATTAATACTTTTTAGTTTTTTTATTAGATTTTATCATAGCTTACATTTAAAATTTATGATTATTATTTGTAATTAGAAATATTTATGATTAGATTTTTTGTAAATTAGGTATGAAGATCCCGTGTTTGGGAACCTAATAAAGCTTATTGTATTGTGTTCTATGAGGCGGGTGTGGCCAGGCAGGGGTGAGAACACGTCTGAAAATTCAGTCTGCAACTGGGCAACCTCCATGAGTTGGGTCGGGGAGAGGTGGTCTCCACAGGGGACCGGAGAGGTAAGCAATGTCAGTGTTCCCTTTTGAACCTCTGGCCCCAGCTCCGCCTTCTCTGGAACCAACGACACCAACGCCATGGGGACCTCCTCGTTCCAAAGTTTGAACAGATTGAGGTGGTAAATCTGTAGCGCCCCACCCCTATCCGTTTGCCTCACCTCATAGTCGACGTCCCTGACTCGCCGTGTGACCTCAAAGGGTCGTTGCCACTTGGCGATCAATTTGGAGCTCGACGTAGGCAACAGTATGAGTACTTTATCTCCCGGTGCGAACTCCCTAAGGCGCGTACCCCTGTTGTACAGGCGGATTTGCCGTTCTTGGGCCTGCTGCAAATTCTCCTGGGTTAGGTGTGTGTGTGTGTGGAGTTTTGCACGCAAGTCAATAACGTATTGAATTTCATTTTTGCTCAATGAAGGTCCCTCCTCCCAATTTTCCCGCAGTACATCTAGGATGCCACGTGGCTTACGCCCATATAATAATTCGAACGGGGAGAACCCCGTGGAGGCTTGTGGGACCTCTCGCACTGCGAATAACAGGGGTTCGAGCCATTTATTCCAATTGCATGCGTCCTCATGTACAAACTTTTTAATTATGTTCTTGAGGGTGCGATTGAACCATTCGACTAAACCGTCCATTTGTGGGTGATAAACGCTGGTGCGGATCGGCTTAATTCCCAGTAACCTATACAGTTCGCGCAGTGTGCGTGACATAAACGAAGTGCCTTGATCAGTCAGAATCTCTTTGGGGATTCCGACTCGGGAGATGACATGGAAGAGTGCTTCCGCAATACTACGTGCTGAGATATTGCGAAGAGGCACTGCTTCCGGGTATCGCGTTGCATAGTCCACCAGAACTAAAATAAAGCGATACCCTCGTGTTGACCGATCTAATGGCCCGACGAGATCCATCTCAGTTCTTTCGAACGGGGTCTTGATTAATGGCAGAGGGCGCAAAGGCGCTTTTGGAATGGCCACTGGATTTACTAACTGGCATTCGCGACATGCCATACACCACCTACGGACATTGCCGCAAATCCCTGGCCAATAGAACCGGGCCATTATTCGGGCTAGTGTCTTATCCTGCCCCAAGTGTCCAGCCACGGGATTAAAGTGAGCTGCCTGGAATACCAATTCCCGGCGGCTCTTTGGGATCAAAAGTTGTGTGATCGGCTCCTTAGTCTGAGTGTCCTGCGTCACTCGGTATAATCTATCCTTCATAATGGAGAACTAGGGGAAGGACGAGGTGGCGTTTAGCTGGAGTGTTTGACCATCGATTACTCTCACTTGGTCAAACGCATGCTGCAGAGTCTTGTCTCGCGATTGCTCTAACGGGAAATCCGTGAGAGGGAGGAGGAGCCTCACTCTGACACGGTGATGACGTAGACGGCTCTGTGACAGCTGCTCCCACCAATGCCACACCGGGACCTCCCCCTGCTGAACTACGGCAGGACCCACTCTTCACTAAATCTCATCTCATCTCATTATCTCTAGCCGCTTTATCCTTCTACAGGGTCGCAGGCAAGCTGGAGCCTATCCCAGCTGACTATGGGCGAAAGGCGGGGTACACCCTGGACAAGTCGCCAGGTCATCACAGGGCTGACACATAGACACAGACAACCATTCACACTCACACCTACGGTCAATTTAGAGTCACCAGTTAACCTAACCTGCATGTCTTTGGACTGTGGGGGAAACCGGAGCACCCGGAGGAAACCCACGCGGACACGGGGAGAACATGCAAACTCCACACAGAAAGGCCCTCGCCGGCCCCGGGGCTCGAACCCAGGACCTTCTTGCTGTGAGGCGACAGCGCTAACCACTACACCACCGTGCCGCCCCCTTCACTAAATGAGTCATTAATTCCTGAAATCCTGGCCAATCAGTCCCCAAAATTATCGAGTGGGTAAGGCAAGGATTAACCGCTGCCTTTACACTAAATTTCTCCCCTCAAAATAGAATGTGGACCGACACTAAAGGGTAGTTGTGAACATCCCCGTGCACATACAACACCTTCACCAATTGTGCTCTCCCCAATGCCTTGTCTTGCACCAGGCTTTGGTGGATTGAGGTCTGATTACAGCCGGAATCCACCAAAGCCTGATACGTATCCCCTTGGATACTCACCGGTATGTGATACGCTCTGGCCCGATCGAGGGCGGTCTCTGGCGCATCGGGGATCCGGACCACCGCGCCCACCTCCATTGCTGAGCACCGATGCTGATGGGGTGCCCCGGCTCCCCGCAGCGCCAGCAAACCAGACCGGGCTCTCTCTCTGCACCGGCGCTCTGGGGCTCACTCACCTGAGGGGGGGGACAGACACGGAAGTGGGAAATGGGAGGGCACCGCGGGTGCGGTGGGCCGGCTGGGGTGGAGCCAGCCCCCGCCTCCGCGGTGGGGTAACAGGGTGAGGACGAGGAACAGAAGGGGAGGGCGAGAGAGGAGAAGAGGAGATCTGTTGTCCTGCCATTGGAACAGCCGCCAAATGGTCCTCCACCAGCTCAATGGCCTGATCCAGCGACGCCAGGCGATGGCACTGGACCCTCTCCGCGGTCCCTTCGGGAAGTCGGGCGATGAACTGCTCCAATACCATCAGACCGATGATTCCCTCGGCGTCGCGGTTGTCAGCCCTCAGCCACCGCTGGCAGGCGTCCCGGAGTTGCTGGCCAAACGCGAACGGCCGGCCGACCTCCTCTAGGCGTAGAGCGCGGAAGCGCTGGCATTGTTGTTCTGGGGTGCACCCCACACGCTGGAGGACGGCCCGGCGCAGGTCTGCGTAGACCAGCCAGCTGTTGGCGGGGAGCTGTAGCACAGCCAGCTGCGCCTCGCCCGTTAGCAGGGGGAGGAGGCGCGCCGCGTGCTGTTCCACCGGCCAGCCCCAGGCCTCTGCTTCTTGATTGAAGAGCGCGAGGAAGGCTTCGGGGTCGTCGTGCGGGCCCATCTTCGTTAGGGTGAGGTGGGGAGGGCCCGCGGCGGTGGAGGTGGTGGACCTCGCTGACGCGAGGAGGTGCCGGAATGCCTGACAGTCTTCCTGTTGCGCCAGCACCAGGGCCTCAAACCTTTGCTCTTGCTCCTTTTGGAGGGCGACCAGCGCCTGGTGCTGGCTCTGTTGGGCCTTGGCGAGGGCGTGGATCAGGTCCACGAAGGGGGATGACTCCATGGGGCTGTTCCCCTCTGTGCTCCGGTCCCAGGTTTCAGCACCACTGTAAAACTTTGAGCGGGTGGGTGGAGCACAGAAGTACGGCAGGCCAGAACTGAGTTTCCAAAACTCTTTATTTTTACACTTTCCAGTGCTTATCACATTCTCCCAGACACACAGACACGCGCACACACATCAGTCGTCTGGTTGGGGAGAGAGCTCCCTTCCTCTGCTCTCTCTCTCTCTCCTTATATAGGGCGCGGTCACTGGGGAAGACACACAAACACAGGTTAACTGGCATCAGGTGCAGTGATTCTGCCACTTACCTTCCCTGACTCCACCCTCCGGCCACAGACCGATGCTTGACCACGCCCCCGCTGCCACAAATTCACATGGGTGTGTTAATTGTTTTGAGACCAATGACTTTAGCTTTGATTCATGTGTTATATGAAGTAAGAATAACTGTATTTGACTAACAAAATTCTGTATTGATTAAAAATCATTCCACATGTCAGGAGGCTTTCTGGTCCTCCTGCTTCTCTTCCCAGCATGAATGAATGTTATCAACAAAGCACTTCCTCCATACAAAACTGCCACTGGGTGTCACTGGGTGTGTTTATTTGTTTGTATTTTCCCCCTCCCCTCTGTGCCTGAGAATGCCAGGAGATTATCCATCCATTATCTGTAGCCGCTTATTCTGTACAGGGTCGCAGGCAAGCTGGAGCCTATCCTAGCTGACTATGGGCGAGAGGCGGGGTACACCCTGGACAAGTCGCCAGGTCATCACAGGACTAACACATAGAGACACACAACCATTCACACTCACATTCACACCTACGGTCAATTTAGAGCCACCAATTAGCCTAACCTGCATGTCTTTGGACTGTGGGGGAAACCAGAGCACCCGGAGGAAACCCATGCAGACATGGGGAGAACATGCAAACTCCACACAGAAAGGCCCTCGTCGGCCGTTGGGCTCAAACCCAGGACCTTCTTGCTGTGAGGCGACAGTGCTAACTGCTACACCACCATGCCGCCTGCCAGGGGATTAAGAGTTTCTGAAATACTGAAACCCAGGTGTCTGGCACCAGCATCCATGCTACAGTGAAAGTCATTGAAATCACATTTTTTTCCTGTGAATATTAATTGAAGCTGGTGCCACAGGATTGGCTGATAATTGCATGACTGCACAGGTGTAGAGGTGTTCTTAATAAAGTGGCCAGAGAAATAGGAAAGTATGAAGAGATTTGCAAGCATTCAATAGGAGTCTAGTGTATTGCCAAAACATTGCTGTATGAACAGTCCTAGCTCTAATTATCTCAGTCACTGAAAATTTTGGTTTAATTTAACAATTTGGATTCCATGTATAGCTAATATATTTGACATTTATTCCACAAAATCGAGTCATACATGAGCTGATAGCTGATAAGGCGCGTAGCGCTGAGTTAGTTATAGGCCATGTACAACAAGATTGAGTGGAATAACTGTTTTATTCTATCCACATTCACTGGATTTTGTGAAACAGAGCATTTTATTTTCATTTTTTGCAAATTTGATAAATAAACTTTATATAAAACATCCAGCAAAATCATTTCCACTTAGAATGTAAACAAACCGGCAAAATTACAGTAGCAATTTGTGAAAATTACTATAATAAACATTCTTGAAAAATTAAAAAAAGACATGTTCTTACCATCCAACACTTTTATTCCATATTTTGTTGCTTTTTTGTATTTTTTAGAGTTTTGTTTTCGAGTAGATTTTTTATTATGTACTCCGTTGTTTCAGCAACACGCTCCGCTATTTTGTTTTTCTCTACTCACAGTATGTGACCTGATAGCCTAGTAGCAGAGTAGCCAATCAGAGCGCACAATTACTCAAATCCAGTGAATGTGGATAGAATAATTGACAGTTATTCCATGAAATTGAGTCGTACATGAGCTGATAGCCGACGAGGCGTGTAGTGCCGAGTTGGCTATGAGCCATGTACGACGAGATTGAGTGGAATAACTATTTTATTCTATCCACATTCACTGGGTTTTGAGAAACAGATCATTTTTATTGTTATTTTTTGCACATTTGTTAAATAAAAACTTTATGCAAAATGTCAGACAAAATCATTTCCACTTAGAATGTAAACAAACTGGCGAAATGACAGTAGCAATTTGTGAAAAATGCAAAAATAATCATTCTTGAAAAGTGAAAAAAAGATATGCTCTTACCATCAAATACTTTTATTTCATATTTTGTGGCTTTTTTTGTTTTTTTGGGGGGTTTCTTCTTCTTGAGGGTTTTTTTGGCGGTTGGCAAACCAACTTAAAGATACATTACTGCCACTGACTGGGCTGAAGTGTGGAACAGGCGCTATTTGGGGGGGGAAACTATATTATTTTAGCTATTTCTGTTTCTTTTAAGTACTTGTTAACAATTTTTGGGGTTTTGTTTTCAAGTAGAGTTTTTATTTTGTCCTTGGTTGGTTCACCAACATGCGCCGCCATTTTGTTTTTCTCTACTTATGGTATATGAGCTGATAGCGTAGTAGCAGAGTAGCCAATCAGAGCATGTGATTGCTCATGTCCAGTGAATGTGGATAGAATAATAGCACTTAGTCCAATGAGGGTTTTTTTTCCACAAAGGACAAAAAAAACAGTGCCAAAACATGTGAAGCTTAGGCAGGGGGGTCAAAAAGCTATACTCATTGTTGGGCATTGTTGCAAGTGACTATATCCATTTTATTTTATTCTACTGAGCTAAATGTGCTTTCCTGAGTATGCACATAGTTTGAAAGATAAACTGACCAGGCACTCATCTACGATACAGCTCAATTTTAGTTTATGATTTTATCCATATGAAATTTGCTCCTTGAGATAAGCGGTGTCTTCGATTCAGATGTGATAATTATTTTGTCATATTTATGCTTTTGGGACGGCACGGTGGTGTAGTGGTTAGCGCTATCGCCTCACAGCAAGAAGGTACTGGGTTCGAGCCCCGGGGCCGGCGAGGGCCTTTCTGTGTGGAGTTTGCATGTTGTCCGCGTGGGTTTCCTCCGGGTGCTCCGGTTTCCCCCACAGTCCAAAGACATGCAGGTTAGGTTAACTGGTGACTCTAAATTGACCGTAGGTGTGAATGGTTGTCTGTGTCTATGTGTCAGCCCTGTGATGACCTGGCGACTTGTCCAGGGTGTACCCTGCCTTTCGCCTGTAGTCAGCTGGGATAGGCTCCAGCTTGCCTGCGACCCTGTAGAAGGATAAAGCGGCTAGAGATGATGAGATTTATGCTTTTATTACTTGAACAATATTTCATCGTTTTTGGAGTGTATTTACTGCCCACTGATTTGCAATGTTACATATTATGGTTACATCAAAATGTTGGACAGTGATGCTGAACTTAACATTACTCAAGCTGATTTCATGCAAGAAAAAAATGAACGTAACTGAGATACACCTCTGTTTTCAGCAAACTCCACCTCATGCACAGCAACTGAATAGATCATCAGTCCATAGTTACTGAGGATTGAATACTGATATATACAATTCCCATATTAACTCCTCAGTATGTGTGTGTAACTCAACTCTGAATTCTCGGGACCCTTCAGTTTTTTCATGAATAAAAACACATCAGGGTTTATAAAGTCGTTGCAAGATTCTAGTCGATTTTTTGCATTGAACCGGGTGACTCTTTGTCATTGTTAATTAACAGATTAATACTATTCCTGCAGAAAAGGCATGCCAAGTTGCTAAGTGCTATTAGATGTGAAGAATGTTTTCATTACTATTACTAATGCAACACAATAGACACAACAGAAAGGCAATTAAAAATCTCAAATAATTATTCATCAATTTTGACAAGTAATAAGGAAGTTGGAAAATAACATTTGGCTACCAGCTTGATTCATCAGCTTGATCAGCATGGTCTCGGCATTAATAGCGAGTCAGACTGAGCCGGAAACTGTCTGCTTTAGGAAAGTAACGCTAATAAAATTTTCCAATTCGCTGTTTGATGACAACTATCCAAATGAATAAGCATTTATCAGGTTTGTGCTTGTGGATTTTTCTACGAGCTCCTTTTTTCACAAGATATAAGTGTGAGTGTTCCGTAGCAAAAAGCTTAAAGCGGAATCCAGGTAAGCATGAGTCGCTTGTGCTCATGACGCATAACAAGAAACAAACACAGTGAAGAGTGCAGAGAGCATGCACTGATGACAAACTCAGTCACCATTAAAAAAACAAACCAAATCAACTCAGACAAACATATCTGGAGCATCTGCAAGCAGTGGAATGCATTTAATGAATATGTATGTGTTATAGTTGGCTGGACGACTTATAGTAATATCTACTAGGATGGCACGGTGGTGCTGTGGTTAATTCCGTCGCCTAACAGCAAGAAGATTCTGGGGTCAGACTTCATGGCCGACGGGGCCTGTCTGTAAGGAGTTTGCATGTTCTCCCCATGTCTGTTCACCCCTTTCACATATCCCACAATCCACTGCACAGTTGGGAACTTCCGGTGGCCAGGCCCAGGCTGCTGATAATGGTACAAAAACCAATATTGGGCTATATAATCAGTTTTGATGTTTAAATACTGTATTATTACAGGTTTACATGGTCTCACTGTTAGGACTGGGACTGTTTTGGCCTCTAGAGGCCACTGTTATTTCCTTTTCTGGTCATGTTTGTTTTGGCCTCTAGAGGTCACCACTGTGTTCTGTGTTTTGTTTTTGTCTTATTGCCTGTTTCCTGCCCCACCCTGTCCTTAATTAGTTTGTGTATTTATACCCCTGAGTTCAGTCCTCTTGTCACGGAGTCTTTGTGCTGTTATGTTTAGCTCCAGTTTCCTCTGTACTGTGTTCCTTGCCTTTGTCTTTTTGGTTTTGCACTTTGCTTTTCTTTTTGGACTTTTTGGACCTAGTATTTACTGTTTTTTGGATCTTCTGAGCGTTGGTATTTTTGCCTTTTCTTTTCTGGTTTTTTGGCTTTTGTTTTGACTTTTGTACTTTGGATATTTCTTATTTTTCCCTTCATCTTCTGAGTGTTTTGGATTATTTCTTTTGGACTGTATATATTGTAAATAAACTAGTGCTGTCAAGCGATTAAAATATTTAATCGCTATTAATGTTGCGACTGTCATAGTTAACTCGCGATTAATCGCAATTTAATCGCACATTTTTGTCACATGAAAAACCATTGTAATTCTCTTATCAGCATATAAAAGTGAGTGGGCTTGCTCACCGTTCGAACTACGGGGGTACTCGGGGGATCCGAGATCCCCTGAAACAGACATGAGATCCCTTGAAAACATGGTTTGGGAAATGTTGGGGGGTCTCTAAAATATTGGCAAAATGATGTTTATTGACATAGCAATCGTGTGTAATGGGAAGCATTTGCATATCCGAAGTGAGCGCGTGATGGAGATCCGCGCTCTGAGACAAGCGCAAGCACCCCCCAAGGGAAAAAAAGGGACCCCCCCGAAAATATCGGCATAGTTCGAACACTGGTTGTACCAATGTTTTTTTTTTTTTATTGCAGAGCATAACACGTCTTGTCACAGCCACTGCAAAGTCGGGCTGGAGCTGCCGATGGGAAAACGAAACCTAAGCCGAGCACCGTGGCTCTTCGGGGGAGGGCAGAGGATTCTGGCTGTGCGGGGCGTGGCATTACAGTCTAGCTGCTATCGTTTTTCTAAGCAAAGTCTCTGTTCCAAGTTCCTGGCAGTTTCAAAAGCTTATGAAAAACCTACATCATGTCACAGAGCGTTAATCTCGCGATAAAAAAATTATCGCCATTAAAATTGAGTCAAGTTAACGCGTTAATAATGCGACATTTTTGACAGCACTAAAATAAACCTTTTGATACTTTTTCTACTTCTGCCTCACGCCTCTGCATTTGACTCATCCCCCTGGTGGCCTAGTGGGGGTTTGCTGGATTATCACACCAGCGAACCAGGTTTGAATCCCAGCAAAACCCTAACACTCACAGATTTTTTTCAAGATTAATACTGCTCGAAATTATTGCACATTTACAATTTGTCATCAGTGTAAATGTACACTGTTAATGTTGTTGGCCAGAGTTATAGTGCTGAGTAGTTGGAACATGTGTTTCGTGTAAACCACTGTTTCTCAAAGTGTGGTCCGTGGGCCACTGGTGGTCCGCAAGTTGACGTCGTAAAATATCACGCTTTATCAGTGTTTCTCAAATCACGTATGTGACTCCAAAAGCAAAGTTCTGAGGAGCACAGATGAGTTGTTTCCTATATTGAATAAAGTCCTATGTAAATTCAAATAGTAGCCTATTATTTGAATTTGTCTGACATTAAGCAAGCCAACAGTTTTGTGACACTACCTATAGCTATGTCAGTTTAGGTTACATTTTCATATCAACGTCACCTCTGAATGTGGAGAAACTATGAGTAACCAGATTAGGCTGAGCATCAAGCTGTCAAAAAGATAATGGATTGGTGGCTGAAGACTGGGTCAGGCAAAAGAAAAGCACAAGACACATCTGACACGAGCAAGGACAAAATGCAAAGACATGATGATTCTTTGTTTGAGAAAACAAAGCAGCGCAACCAGATCAATGTGGCCCCCAGTATGAGATTAAAACTGTCCAGTTTGGACCCAGACATTGCTTCACTGATGTATCAGAATAAGCAGCACCATTCTTCCTATTAAGATAAGGACAAGGAGTGAGTTGGCTATACTATTTGTAAATGTGTCATTTCATTAGTGTGTAATTTGTAATATACTGTTGAAGTAGGCTCATTGTTTTTTGTTTGGGATATTTAGGTGGTCCGCAAATTTTTATTTTTTTAAAATGGATAAAGTGGTCCTTGGTCTGAAAAAGTTTGAGAAACACTGGTGCAAATAATGCAGAGAGTGAAGGTGAAAGGGCTGTATGGGCGATAATAAGGATGACCATTTAAAAGCTTCTGTGCTGACAAACCCCCCCCCCAAAAACAAACAAACAAACAAACAAACACACAACGGAACCAGTAACTAGACATATAAACACGATCTAATACCATCACATTTCAGCTTGCATCCAATATTTGAATATCAAAACTGATGACAAATTGTAAATGTCCAATCATTTCGAGCAGTATTAATCTTGGGAAAAAAAAATCTGTGAGACCATGTGCAGTTCGGGTCAGAAGTTTACATACAGTGACATGAATGTCATCTTGGATATGAATGTCATGGCAGTATTTGGGCTTTCAGTAATTTCTTTGAACTGTTCTTTTTCTGTGGGAGAACGTACAGCATACATCTTTAATAAAAAAAACACTAGAATTTGGTGCACAAGTTTTAATTTTCTTTGGGTTTTCTGAAATCAGCACAGGGTCAAAATTATACATACAGCACACCTAATATTTGGGTAAAATGTCTCTTCACAAGATTCACCTTGAGCAAACGCTTTTGTTTACCATGAACAAGCTTCTGGCAGAATTCTGGTTGGGTATTTCATGACTCTTCATGGTAGAATTGGTAGAGTTCAATTAATTTTTTTTTCTTGGCATGGACTCGACTTATAAGCATGGTCCATATATTTTCAATAGGGTTGAAGTCAGGACTTGTTTTAAGCGTAATGTTAGCCTGCTTTATCCTCCACAACCAGCTCTGATGCATGTTTGGGTTCATTGCCCCGTTGTAACTCCCAAGTCATGTTCAAGTTTCTGATGGTTTATGCTGAAGAATTCTGAGGTAGTCCTCCTTCTTCATTATTCTATCCACTTTGTGCAATGAACCAGTTCCACTGGCAGCAAAACAGCCCCAGAGCATGATGATACTGTTCCAGCTGGTGGTGGTGGTAGGGTCCCTCTGTACATGGTGGTCATTGTGGCCAAACAACTCAATCTTTGTCTCATCTGACCATGCAGCTATCCTCCAGAAGGCTTTTTCTTCGTCTGTGTGGTCAGCTTCAAACTTTAGTTAAGCTTGAAAGTGTCAATTTTGAAGCAGGGAGTTATTTCTTGGATAGCAGCCTCTTAGTCCATGGTGATCTGAACTGTAAACAGTGATCCATCAGCTTCCAGTTCATGGCAGGGCTGTGTCATGGTGGTTCCTGGGTTGTTCCTGACCATCCAAACCAAGCTCCTTTCAGTTGAGAGTGACAGTTTGAGTTTTCTTGAAGCAAAGTGGCTTGGTGAAGTGACTACACCTCACAATAACTTGGATACAGTTGTTTGAATTGATCTTGGAATTTGCAGCTGTTTAGAAATGGCTGTAAGAGACATTCCAGAGTTGTGTATATCTGTGATCCTCTTTATCAGATCTGCACTGAGCTCCTTGGACTTTCCATTTTACTGTGTGCTGGTCAATCCAATGAGTGCTGTAAACAAACCCTTTTTATGAAAGCACAGAGAAGCTACCAGCTGTAGTCAATCATGATCACTAACAGGAAGTTAAAAGACCTCGGCCTTGGCAAGATAAGAGACATTTTGGAAGTTTCAGCACCTCTGAATTAATAATCTAAGTGAGCGTATTTAAATTTTTGACCTTGTGTTGATTTCAGAAAACCCAAAGAAAATTAAAACTTGTGCACCAAATTCTAGTTTTTTTTAAATTAAAGATGTATGCTGTACATTCGGCCACAGAAAAAGAACAGCTCAATTACTGAAATTACTGAAAGCCCAAATATTGCCGTGACATTCATATCCAAGATGACATTCATGTCACTGTATGTAAACTTCTGACCACAACTGTAAACCTGTAATAATATTTGAACATCCGATATATGAACATAATAATATTTTATACGTCCAATATTTGAACATTGAAACTGATTATGTAGCCCAGTATTGGTTTTTGTACCATTATCAGCAGCCTGGGCCTGGCCACTGGAAGTTCCCAACTGTGCAGTGGATTGTGGGATATGTGAAAGGGGCGAATGTGGGTTTCCTCTGGATGCTTTGGTTTCCCCCACAGTTCAAACACATGCAGATTCAAAGTGGTTGAAAGTTAATTGGGGTTTTGCCCTGTACCGTATTCCTCCCCATCACGAACTGTGTGACGAATCAAAAATACTGTGTATTTTGAGGTAAAATTAAATATTCTCAAAGCAGTTTTCCCATATTGTTACAGAATATTGTTTTTTAATATTTAAAAAATCCCAAATATCATCATATTCGTCAAAGCCCATATTACCCATGCTTATTCAGCAGTTGCCTTAGATGACTACACCTTGTGTTATAAAAGATCAAATAACAAGTAAGGCCTACAATGTTGTCAGGGTGACAGCAGGTGTAAAATGTAGATTTAAATGTCATTACTTTATCAGAAAATATTATTTTAACCTATGATGTATTTAACCTGTCTTTCTGAGTGGGTGGGATACTGATGGTCAGTATAGTTATTACTTGTGTATGTTTTTGTGTGTGTGTGTGTTACTCAGGGTAACATCTGGGAACAAATATTCCAGGTGGCATTCCTACTGGAAATGTTAAATACTGTCCCCTTCATAATCACGGTACCTAACTTTGATTGTCACAGCTCTCTTTAGAACTGAAAATAAATCATAACCTTCATGACGTTTGCAAACCTCCATGACATGCTCTAGTCTGTGTTTGCAGATCTTCTGGCCTACTCTGAGGAACCTCTTTATCCCTGTCTTTCTCAACTGCTGGCTGGCCAAGCATGCTCTGGAGAACATGATCGTAAGTGTGTGTACATCTATGTGCTGCTTATTTTCTCTTTGTTTAGGAATCAGAATAACTTTGTGAGTTGTGGCTTTCTTGCGTGTGTATGTGCGCTTGTGTGTTTGTGAATGTGTGTGTGTGATATAATAGGTACAGTTATCTATGTGACAGCGAGCAAGGAGATGACTATACCATATTTAAGTATGTTTTACTGGTTTGATTTAAGATAGAAAGACAAATTCTACAAGCAAAAAAACTAAACTAAACAGCAGACCATAAATTCATTTCTGTGCTTTTTGGCTCCTATTCAGAGTAAGAGATGTCGGCCCAAAATTTACATCAATATTTATGCAAATAGCGTGGCTTGTATTAAGAGATGGGCTGTGCAGCTATTTGTCAATTTTTTGGGGCACCCAGATAGCATTATTAAAATTTGTAGTTCACGCATCTGTGACTGCCAGATTTTCTTCACTAGAGCTGTTCAAGATGGGGATTTTCAATAACGTTTAGCACACCACCTTTAAACACAAGCAATTTCCTTTAAGCAACAACAACAAAAAAATTGCCAGCAAAAAGTCTAGTCTTAAATCTACTAAATAATTACTAAATTCTTTCTGTTATTGTATATAGAGCAGCGGCTACAATTATCGACACCTTAACGATCTTTTGGCCATTGCAAAAGTAGAAAAGACTTTCAATACATAAATTGTGCATGAATAATTACGCAAACTTCCACTGGAAAAAAAAAATAAAGAGTTGATTCCCGATTACTTAGCATATCCGATCACGTGACACCATTCCACAATTATCTACACCTTTGTCCACAGTTATCGACATCCAGATGATTATTTATTAAAAATCATCAGTGTGTGGTATTAACAAAACAGTTTTTATTTAAAATTTGTTTTACATAGACTTATATTTAGTACAAAATATCTTTTATATAAATATATTGACGTTGGTGCTTACGTAAATGAGGAAGTAAATCTAATGTTTGCAAACAAATGAACTGATAATGTTTAACCTGTGTCAGAAAATCTTTTTGTTCCACTTTCTACCCACTTTCTAAGTGTTTTTGTAGATCACATTTTGTTAATCATTCATTGTTGTTTGTATTAATTTCTAGTTTCGTAGTTTACCAATAAATGTCAACAGGCAATCAACATTGTAACCACATGAAAACCCAGGTCAAAGGTCAATTTTTTAAAATTGAGATTTTAAATTTACATCTAAAAATATAAAATGTCTACTGATATTGTAATATGTGCTAGATATTTACAACAAACTGCAAAAAAAATTCTGAATGGAATAGAAAAATCTGAATATTTCAAGCATGTAATTTTTTAATATGCGAGGAATTTAATTCTGTGCTAATTCTATTTATTGCAACAGGATTCCAAATACTCTATAAACATTCCATTCTGTTATGAATCAGAAAAAAAAGTCACAGCACTTTTATTTTTTTAAAGTACTTCATCTACTTCAACAATGTTACACAAAGATCGATCCATAACAGTTGTAAATGTCACTTAATTCCACAGGGTGTCGATAATGGTGGACACCGGTGAAACTGATCACTGTTATCGACACCTCATGTGACTTCTCAAATGCGTGTTCAGATACAAAATGATGACTGTCAAATGAAAGAGTAAGAAACAAAGTAGGTTTCGACAAGGAGATCATGAAATATCAGTGAATATGATCAGTAAAAACATGTCCATGATCTTTCCACCATGCTTACCTGTGATGATGACATCTGGGTTTTCCTCAAATTGCTGATCGTGCTAAAAAAAATTTCCATCTCAGGTAATGAGCTGTCATCAGACGACAAGATCAAAGGGCAAGGGGGGTATTCCGGTTTTTTAATTAACCAATAATAACTATTGTAACTGAAACTCATCTTTGTAAAATTTGTTTTTATTGGTAAATCTGAAAAGGTGTCGATAATTATGGACTGTTGATAATTGTAGCTACCACTCTAGTAAGTGGTAACCCAAATAATATTTTAAAATCACATTCTTGGTTTAACATTGACAGCATTTACATTTAACAATTATTCCATGAAATCGAGTCGTACATGAGCTGATAGCTGACGAGACATGTAGCGCCGAGTTGGCTATAAGCCATGTATGATGAGCTTGAGTGAAATAATTGTTTTATTCTATCCACATTCACTGGATTTTGAGAAACAGAGCATTTTTATTTTTACTTTTTGCAAACTCAGTAAATAAAAACTTTATACAAAACATCCGACAAAATAATTTCCACTTAGCAGACATGTGACAAATTGCATACATGTGTAGTAAAATATTCAAATTTGACAAGGTTTACATCAACAGACATTTATTTAATTCTTCCTTGGACATTTCAGTTATGTAATTTTCAAACTTCTTTGAGCTTTTGATCCAGTCTAAAAAAATTCAACAAATTTTAATACTTAATGATGAAGAATGGGGCGGCACGGTGGTGTAGTGGTTAGCGCTGTCGCCTCACAGCAAGAAGGTCCGGGTTCGAGCCCCGTGGCCGGCGAGGGCCTTTCTGTGTGGAGTTTGCATGTTCTCCCCGTGTCCGCGTGGGTTTCCTCCGGGTGCTCCGGTTTCCCCCACAGTCCAAAGACATGCAGGTTAGGTTAACTGGTGACTCTAAATTGACCGTAGGTGTGAATGTGAGTGTGAATGGTTGTCTGTGTCTATGTGTCAGCCCTGTGATGACCTGGCGACTTGTCCAGGGTGTACCCCGCCTTTCGCCTGTAGTCAGCTGGGATAGGCTCCAGCTTGCCTGTGACCCTGTAGAAGGATAAAGCGGCGAGAGATAATGAGATGAGAGATGAGATGAGATGATGAAGAATGTAAACAAACCAATGAAACGACAGTAGCAATTTGTGAAAAATGCTATAATAATAATTATTGAAAAATAAAAAAGATACGTTCTTACCATCAAATACTTTTATTCCATATTTTGTTGCTTTTTTAACTTTTGAGGTTTT